>NW_019722432.1:435645-484188 GCF_002891405.2 Cryptotermes secundus | reverse complement strand
GTCAAATGAAAAAAATCCAGTGACCTCATCGGGAATTAAACACGCGACCTTCCGGCTCAACCAACTTCGCTACATATATTTATTTATTTATTTATTTATTTATTACTGTCTTATATGCAACGTCTGTTATCTGCCTCATATATGTCTTATCTTGCTATGATATGTTTCGGCCGCATATGATCATTATCAGGTACGTGTCAGTACTGCCAAAATTGTTTCACTGTAATACTAATGGAACAGGATAAACGTCATTATAAACTCATACTTGGGCAGATGTCTAGATTACGAATTCAAATGTTAATTTCAAGATTATAAACACAAATTAAAATGTGATTAAAAGATGATAAATGTCCTTATAATTGCATGAAATTGGGATGTTCTTGCCACCAGGACCACAGAAATGTCTGTGCATGCCTTTCTGAAGGTGTTAACATGGACGCATGCTCAAACCATAAGCCTGAATGGCGGTAAGTTGATATAAGGAGATTTTTTTAACTGCAGCCGACAGCTCATATATTTCTCTTGCCTCCACCATAGACTCTATCTCCTGCAGTGTATATTCCGCTGACAGGGAGTTACAAGCGTGGCACTGGCGAGGAGATCCCACACTTCAGTATCTGAAAACCGTTAGGACGCCACAATAATAAGATATTAATCTTGTGCAGCTTGACGACTCCGAGAGCAAAATAAAAAATCAGGAAATGCATTATCGTTTATATTTGAAACAGAATTACTAAGTCGACATATTAATTCTATTGTCAGATGTCTCAAGTCAGTAGGCATTCTTCTGTGTCCATTTTGGATTTGTTATGTTTTCATTTCCTAACAATGTTGCCGCGTATCGCTGCTTTCTTTTTAAAAACGATATTTGCGTCGTTTAGAAAAAAATTCGTATGAGATTCTCCTGTCCGATATAACTCCAGCATTTTCGCAGAGAAATATATATTTATTTATTTAAATATTTATCGACGCTTTCAGTATTTTATTTTTATTGCTAGTGGGGTGGGACTAAGTCCCTTGCCCTACGGCCACTTCTGGCCTATTGTACCAGCCCCCGATGATAGGTGAGGGTGATTGTGGAGCAATTGGTGGGATGAAGATTGGCAGGGGAAACCGAAGTACTCGGAGAAAACCTGCCCCAGCGCCACTTTGTCCACCACAAATCCCAATTGACCAGACCCGGGATCGAACCCGGACTGCCGCGCTAAGAATCCAGCGACTAACCGCTTGAGCTATGGCGCGGCCTTGACTCTTTCAGTAAGTCATATATATGGTATCTAGTGATTGGACGATTAATGAATGATGAATTTGATGTTAAATCAGACGGTAACGGCCTAAGTGCGGTAGTTTGTCTGGATGGACTGTATAAAACCACGGAAAATCATCAAAACTGTCTGTGTCCAGACAGCGAATCGAGCCAGTCATCATAATGCAAGCCTGAAGCGTTACCGTCTGAGAAACTCATTTAAGTTTGTCATTATTTGTGCTGTCCTGGGTGAAAGTGGCCAAACTGAATGGCGTTAATAATAAACCATTTGAATCAGAAATGTCGTATGAATGTGTCATATTTACAAGAAGTTGTAGTCTATTGAAAATTATTGAAAAAGCCGTCATACAGAGGAAATTTCAACAGACTTTTGCAGAATGAACTGTCAGTCCTTTTAGGGGATTTCCCTGACATGATAAGGCGTCATGTGTGCGCTCAAGACGACGTAGCTCCTCCATGCGTCAGCCGGCAGGTGACACACTGTCTTAATGGCATATCCTGAGGTTTCTATGCCTGGCCACCAAGATAGCCAGATCTCAGCCCTATCGATTACTGTTTTTGTTGTCATGTGGAATTATTCAAAATGTCTGCTGTAGTCTAGTGGTCAGAGTTCCTGGCTACAGATCCAGAGGTCCCGGGTTCGATTCCCGGCATTTTTCTGAGAAGTAGTGGGTCTGAAACGGGGTGCACTCAGCCTCGTGAGGATAATTAAGGAGCTATTTCAAGGAAATAACAGCTCCGGTTTAGAAAACCGAGATTAACTGTTGTGGGGATCTGTTGCGCTGTCCACGCGACACCCCCGACAAGTGGTGGTCGCTCGGTCGGTATAGTTCGCTTCGGACTACTGGCCACGGAGTTATGGAATTATTCATATATGGAAAAAAAGAACTGAGCTCAGAGAGATGCTCTGCTTAGTAAAATTTCCAACGCTGCAGAAGAACAAGTAGGAAAACCCCTGGTGTTTTGGAGAGTGTATCGTCGTGGTAGTTCTGTGTTTGAACGTACCATATGAAAGATAAACATGTAACTTAATTTAATGTTTTAATTGAAAACAAGGAGCGTGAGTATAAATATTCGAAAGAATTAATTTATCTTTGAATTTTAACTGTTGTTCCCCATAATCTGCAGCCACCTGCTCACGCTGGTTCCTCGCTCCAGGATTTTTCCATTTTTTCCACCCTGAAGATGGAAGCGATAAGGTCCTCCGAAACATCGGTTTATACAATATCTACACGGCGCCACATGTCAGATGACGGCATTCTTCATCTTTTACAATTGTTTCTCGTTGTGGAGGAGTTACGTAAAATCTTACGCTTCATTGGCTTGTGGAGATGTTTTATATCTTGTCTTTTTTTAGATAACTTTTAAAAGCAGGCCTGTTTTCGATGCTATGTTGGTACGACTGTAACGGGTGGCACAAGCAGCGCCTGTGAAATATGGCGCACTAGTCGAAACCAACCGACCCACACGCAAGCGAGCCCTGATGAACATTAAATGTAGATTAAGATTTGCCATCATCCGCAAGCCTGCCATAAATATGCCGTGGAAACTTCGTGCTTGATAAATAGAGATGATTGCGAGTGCGGTTTCATACTTTGCTGTCTGAGATGTGCTTTTTCTTACACAAGAGCTTCGTGATATAAATATAGAAGAAATATTTGAAATTCATGTTTCAATTCAGCTCAAAAGCTGTATTCAACCTAGATGGGACGAGCAAGGCCTGTATTTCTTCCCTTATGTGTTTGTCTATGTAGTACAATGTGCGCTTTTATTTGTTCGTTTGTTTCTTCTCTGCACATTTCCACACCAGTACGCCTGTTCCGACCAAATTGTTCATGTAAGATTTGAGGTTTATACGGCGTTGCCTATGAAGAAAGTAGTCTTCTGGGCTGTGGCACCGTGTAGATGTGTTAACCGACGTTTAGGAGGAACATATTACCTCCATCTTCAGAGTAGAAGGAAAAATAGGAAATCCGCAAGCGAAGAGACCGTGAGAACCGGTACAAGCAGACTGCTGTCTGCTGACAACCTTACCGCCATCTTTGAGCCGATTGTCTAGATAATGTGGGACCCTCAACGTCTCAGAACCCTATGGGCCTTCACGGCCTGGTACAGGGATAGCTTTACTTTAGTTTTTTACTTTTACTTTAAATTTTTCAAAATAAGGAAAGTGGGCTAAAACGGGTATCTTTCTAATAACAGTGTAATCGTATAATTTGTGTTGGTTTGATTCTGAAACATGAGAGATGTTAGGTTCCGAATGGACTGAAGTAAGGGCCTTTTTGTTCATATAATTAATCTGAGCAGTGCGTTGCCCGTTTGCCAGTTTGTCGTTACATTGCAGAGCTACTAACAATGACGACTGGGAGTGGACAGTGAGATCAATAAAGAACAACAGAATGCACCTGTGATTCCGTTGATATTTAAGTTTCGACCTTTTCCGAGAAATAGCTATCTCTTAGACGTCCTATTCCACCATGCTGTCTTCCCAGAACTGTTCAAGTAAATAGCGTGCATGTTCATTTAAATCATTTCAAAGTTTCGTTCAAAGACTTTTATGCATAAGAATGGATCACCTAAAAGTTAAGAGCAACCTATAGTTAGATTTAGGAATTATCAAATTTTCCTTTAGAATTCTGAACCGGCACTGATCTTGTTAAGGATTTTACATAACTATAAATTTCGCGAATTATGCATGTTCTGTAATATCTTTAGCTTAATGAATTCAAGGAGAACACCGTGGTATTAGCATATAGGTAGAAAACTGAGACAAGTAATACATACAGAATTATGGGTGAGGATATCTTTTTTTAAACCCTACATTTAAAAAACAGAGAAGAGGCTGAAGAGATGACTCGAAATTGAAGGTTGCCGATTGCAGGTAGACTAGTTGAAGAAGATCCTATCTTCAAGTTTCAGAGTCACATTGCGACTCTCGGTTACCCCCCAATCAGTTCGTCTTGGCGATAAGCCCCTTGAGACCCACGACCAGAATTTTTGTCTTCCAACTGAACACTTGCGGTTATGGCCCTTATGTAACATCCTCTCCGACGAGAGGATGAGTCTATCGTTTACAGTTGCTGCTGGACCTCGTCAGCGCAGTCATTCTCAGGTCTGAGCCCCACGGAACTTATGACCGCATTTTACTGTCATAGATTCGGGGTTCCCCAACCTGGAAGACCGGATCCCCGTATTTATATCCCCCAGGAATAGGGTGGCCCGGTTTAACCCCAGTCACTGGGTATCCTTTTCGTCGCCTCCTAGGATTCGCAGGGTTACAGTGGAGATATGCGATTGGATAGGATCCTTCCTTAAGTAGTTTAGTCACTACACGATCGGACAACTACACTACAGTGCACATCTTAGGATACCGTACTGTTACGGCGTTGTCTTGATTTGTTTCTGTGTATACTTTAATTTTTGAGCCGTTGCGTAGCGGTGAATAATTCCTAGCTATAATTGCACAATAAGTGTGTTGTCGTTACAACGCTTGGTTTAACGTGGGCGGTTCCCACAACTGTTTTGTAGAATGTGACGCCATGTAGTATGTTGGTAGGTAGATGCCAGAGTTTCGGTGGAATCTGCTGCCTCCATATTCAAGATCTCTTCTACCCTGCAGATTGATCTGCATAGTCAATGCTGTGAGAACTTCAAGAGAGCAAAGTGGTTGATAAAGCTATACCACTTTGGACACGTAATCGGGAGGTGCTCGGTTCAGAACTCTTCGCTGACACCGAGTATACTGACTGAAGTTTTCATGATTTTCCTCTATTCCTCCAGATAATTGATGGGGTATTCATTGATTTAGGCCATGACCTCTTTCTTGCGAAACTTCTCCTATTCATCATTCACGTAGGATCTTACCGTTTGACGCCGTACACCTTAGCTACTGACAGTATCGTGTTCCACAAAAAGAAAATGTACTAAAAGTTTGACAATTGGAGCAACGTTATTGAGATTGGTTTTACGAATGTAGGTTGTAAGGAGACTCGATCACAGTCTAAAATCGCGGTCTAAAGCATGAACCGTCTTCGCCCCGTCGAACACTGGGATCGTGTGTTCAAATCCCACTCAAGGCATTGATGTTTCTTTGTATTTATTCTGTTTGTGTTGTTCTGTGTATAGGTAGCGGCCTTGCGACGGGGTGATCCCCCGTCCAAGGGGTCGCACCGACTGTGTTTAGGATTAAGAAACTGAAAGAAGCGACCACGGTCCAAGGGCTATAGAGCCATAGAGAGAAAGAGAGGGGGGGGGGGTTGTGAGGATTGGAGGTGATGGAAACTAAATTGGAATCATGACGTATGGTGGGCTTTCGGGTTGGTGGTCTGTTGCAACGTACAAGAAAGGCTACCTATACAACACAAGTCACATATGGGCATCCTTAAGCGTCACTCTGAGAACACATGTCGAGGGCAGAGGAGCAAAACTGTTCTCTCCAACTTTCCACAGTAGATAGATTTTCAGAATTCGACCTTGTCAGTCATTGTGGAAGAGCCCGTCGCACTAACTGAATATGAGCCTTTCATAACGTCCCTTGATGAGAAGTCCCAGCGTCCCATCCAGTCCCTTACTGACAGAGCTATCACAGCTAATGGGCCTGGTAATGTCTCTAATCGATCAGATGGCCAGATAGGCATCTGAACCCGTCAGGTATGTGGTCAGTTTGTTACTTAATCAGTCAATGATTAATTCAGCTTTCTAATACAACGGTTAGTCTGCCAATAAATAGGTCAACTGTATGTTCAGTCACATATATAACGATAGGTCATTTATCTGGCTTATTGCTAATCAGTAGTTCAGTTGGTTTTATGGTCACGCGTGAGTTGGGTCCGTCGTTACCCTTCCAAGTACCGCAGCTACTTGATTAGCGAAATTATAAAGTCGAATATTTCCGTTTGGATGTTGAGGTTCGCTCAGCTACAAGTTTCAAGATTATGGTGATCAGTGGCGTGACATCTTATGGTTTGGTATAAATGGGTACCAGTGTTTCAGAGAAACTGATTTCCTCCATCTTAAGACATTCGTCTACGAAAGTATACGGCGTCATGTACCAGAAGGTCGTGTCCATTTTGGAGATGTTTTTAAGTATCATTTTTCTTTACCAATCCTTCAGGTTACCCCTTGAAGATCTTATTATTTTGTGGCACTCTGTGTGATCTTGTCGCATGCTTTGTGCCCGTTATTGTTATCGGGAATGGAGTTGGTGCCTAACAGTTGGTTGCCTACCCCTTCACTTGTAAAAAAAAGGTAAAGTTGTCCCTATACTTAACTAATTAAACACTACTGCATGAAGACGTATGGGGGAGTGGATGTATAGATCCATATTTTCTTGGCCTTGGCACTAGTTGCAGGTGAGTGGTCAGCTTCACGCCCCCGGGGAAATAGCCCCTGGAAAGAGTTCCCGGTACCCCTTGTATAGAATGTTGGGCGGACCCCAGAGCCGGTCTGGACGATTGGAGAAGTTATAATTCTTGACCTTATAGGGACTCGAACTCCGACCCCTCGATCGTCCAGCCCTTAGCCAGTTGCTATATCGACTGCGTTATCCCGGCTCGAAACCCCTTCACTGAGCCATCATTTAATATGAATCGTTGTTGGTTGGACCGGGATTCGATTCGTATCCCGCTAAGAACATGTATCTTTATGGTGCCCATTACTGTCGGACTAGGTGTTCGGTTTACCCAGCGCGGTTTCCCACATTGCAGTGCGGCCAGGGTATGAAACTGACCAGTCGCCTCCATCTAGTGCCGATGGCTGTAATGTGTGATGTATGGCCACGGTTTCGTCACCCAGCAGCATTTTCTTGATGCGTATATCAAACTTCATATGGTATGATAGGGCTCCCCGTGACGTATTGCTAGTCTTGACGCTGGGTAAACTGGTGGAAGAGCTGGCTACTTTCTGAAGACTTGCAGACAAGGCTCCCTCCATGTTTGGGCCCCCTGTATGGAAGGGGGCTAAGTATTTTGGGTCCTCAGAAATTAAGCCTGCCGATCACAGTGGCCGCGCGATCTAAGGCATCAACTGTCTTCTCCCGCTCGAACACTGGGATCGTAGGTTGGAATCCCACTCAAGGCATTTGTGTCTGTATTGCTCTGTATAAAGATAGAGGCCTTCCGACGTGCTGAACCCCCATCCAAGGAATCCTACAGGCTGTGAACAGGATTAAGGAACTGAATAGTGGCCAAGGCCCGACAAAGGGATGTAGAGCCATGGAGCGACAGATAGGAGTTAAACGTCAATTAATCCATGAGTTTTTCAGTATATTCTGACTATACCTTACGGGCTCCCTTATCCGCTATACGAGGGGCTCGTTACCTTGCGATTACGGAGTTCACCGAAACACTTCCACAATTAACATATTTACATTATCTCAAATGGCAGCGATACGTTGGAAGACCTAGAAGTAGGTGTGGAGAACGGTTTTGAAACTTCTGAACATCTGGAAGTGTTTCTAGCTTCTAATTCTGGAACTGGAAGAAGAACTTCCTTCAAGATGACATGAGGACTCAACTATTTCATCGTTTCTGCATTTAATATTTACCGAACTGCAGAGAAATGCCACGAAACGAAATATCGGAGTAGTAATCAACCGGATTTGGAGACTTGCAAGGCGACGGTGGAATCAAAATCGAGGTGATGAGCTCAGATATGCTGTGGTTGCTGCGTCCTCTTCCCTCACGCATTTACTCCTTTTCGTATTCGTTTGTGGTTCTGTATGGGTGTGAAACTTGATCTCTAACATTAAGGGAGGAACATAGACTGAGGGTGTTTGAGAACAGGGTGCTGAGAAGAATATTTGGACCGAAGAGGGATGAAGTGACAGGAGGTTGGAGAAAACTGCATAATGAGGAGCTTCATAACTTGTACTCTTCTCCAAGTATAATTAGAATGATCAAGTCAAGGAGGATGAGGTGGGTAGGGCATGTAGCACGAATGGAGGAGACGAGGAATTCATGTAGGATATTGGTGGGAAAGCCAGAAAGAAAGAGACTACTGAGAAGACCAAGGCGTAGGAGGGTGGTCAATATTAAAACGAATCTTAGAGAGATGGGATGATATGGATTGGATTGCTCTGGCTCAGGATAAGGACCAATGGAGGGCTATTGTGAACTCGATCCTTCGGATTCAATAAAATGCTGACAAATTCTTGAGTAACTGCAGAATTGGCGGCTCCTCCAGAAGGGCTCAGCTCCATGAGTGAGTGAGAGTGAAATTCTAGAATCAGTGTCTCTGGATATGGAGTTTTCTTTCAGATCGCTATAAAAGTAGAGTGGGTTTTAGGATGTGTAAGTAGACCTACCTCCGTACAGTTCTGGTGTATGTTCGGTATAACTCGCAGGAGAAACTTTAGGCCTCTTCAGCTGGCACGACTCCACCTTCCACGTGTATTCAAGAGCAGGGGCTCTGGTTGATTTCATGATTCTAGGACATGATTTCCCAAACGCTCCATGTCCGATCGTCGTTTGGCAATAAATTGGTATTAATTATGACATTTACACAGAGAAGCCAACGGAAATTATGAATTAATGAATATATTCAAGTATAATTTGAATGATAAAGTCAAGGTGGATGAGGTGGACAGGGAATTTAGCGCGAATAGGAGAGTAGATGAAAGCATATAGGATATTGGTGGGAAAGCCAGAAGGAAGGAGACCACTGGGAAGACCAAGATATAGGTATGTGGATAATATTAAAATGGATCTTAGAGAGATAGGATGGGGTAATATGAATTGAATTGATGTGGCTCAGGATAGGGACCAGTGGAGGGCTCGTGTCTACACTAAAGGATTGACCAGAAAGGAACATTTGTGTCTGATATAAGATTCAATTCTTACTATTCTATTTCTCTTCATCTTGCTTGTTCATACTGCAGTATAGGAGAGAAATGAGCTCGGTGCTGTCTCTGACCCTCGAGGGGACCGTTAGCCAGCCGCCTCCAGGTTCTGCAAGCCCTTCCCGGCCCGTGACGTACAACGACCCTCTTAGGAGTCACTCTACCCCGCTTTTGCGATATCGGCCGAACAGTATCTGCTGTTGTTGCTGGGAATTCGAGAAGAAGGAAACGTATCTGCGCTTTTGTATACCCATAGAAAGCTGAAGCATTACTGAGGAATCGCTTGGCTGAAGGACCCAGATCCCCAGCATACGCTTGCTTTTTGTGCAAGAAACGAACAGCTTTCGAAACTGTTTGCCCAACGTGTTCCATGTTCGTGCCTGTCCCTGTATTCCGGTATTAAAAGTATGCCGTTTTGTGTCATCTGTGTTCCTAGTGTTGTGCAACGGGGGTGTAGGGGGGGAGTCGGCTGTGCTTGTCATATCCGCAATTGGTATCTTGACCTGGAGCCCGAATATCCTGTTTTGTAATTTTCGTTATTATGCTCGTTTGCTATAAGACCGCCTCTGTGGTCTATTGGTCAAAGTTCTTAGCTACAGATTCAGTGGTCCCGGGTTCGATTCTCGGCGCTACAAGATTTTCTGAGAAGTAGTTGGTCTGGAACGGAATCCACTCAGCCTCGTGAGGATAAGGAAATAAAGAAATAGCGGCTCCGGTCTAGAAAACCGAGATTAGCGGCCGTGGGCATCTGTTGCGCTGACCAAGTGACGCCCTTTATCCTCTAAAGTTGGCACTAACTTCGCCGACAAGCCGCGGTCGCTCGGTCGGTATAGTTCGCTTGCGCAATACAAGCCACGTAGTATTTTTTACTATACACAAATGCTGGAATGGTAATCAAATCAAAATAAGCCATGGCCGCTTCTTTTAGGTAACATTCTTAATCTTTTTGTTGCTTCCAATTCCATAACTTACCGGATAACTTAGTCAGAAGATACAGAGACTTTAAATAATTAAGATAATCAAATTTACGATGGTATATAAATTGCAGACGTTGTTACTTCACATGCCAGAATACTGCATTATTAATATTCACCACCATCTGAACCTCAAATCTCATGTTAATTGAATGTTACTATATCTGGAAACAACACTAAGAGTAGAAATAACAGAACAAATTCCGGAAATCCTCGTTTTGAAGTCAGTTCTTAAAATTTACCACTCCTGCAGGCCTATAAGGCGTTCCGTTGATGGCATATGACTAGTATTGTTACAGACCTCCTCGATGATTTCTGTCGTCCAGTGATTACCATCTAGCAGAACCGGAAGCTAGGTAAGGGTTCCCGATAGCGTAGTTAGTTGAGGCACTGTGCTACAAACCGAAAGTCGCGGGTTCAAGTACATGTGAGGTGGATTTTTGTAATTGACCTAATCCCTCCAGCCTCTGGAGTCGACTCAGCCTCTAACAGAAATGAGTACCAGAAATGCAGTCGTATGTAAATACAATAAGCAGCATATCAGCATTTTAATACCAGTTAATAATTCAATTGTTGTTTTGACGGCACTCAGTTATACCTTTAATTAAGGTGGATAATGACAGGTGGAAGGAGCTGGCTCGGGATTTTGTACTGTGGCACGCATTGGAGCTAGTGATGTTAAACCTCGTGATTGTAATGAGTGCCAGAGTCAATGTATCCACTAGTTACAAGCACGAAGATGTGCGTACTGCCTGCAAGGTTCTAAGTATACAGCCCGCTTCACATACCTGTCGGAGATGTTGCCGTGTCAGCACGGCGAATGATACGACCACAAGTCGACTTAACTGTCCCGTGTATTTTCAATTCATTATTATTGAGAGCGGTAATATGTCGCCGTGCCATATGACCCCGTTTGTTTTCATACCTGTCCACCATATTACACTATGTGACGTCACAGGACAGGGGGTACAATATCCGTACTCAGTGCTTCGAGGGTCTAAAATCGCACGAAATGGAATTCTTCCTGCCTCTTCTAGCGTGCAACACCAAATATTGTCGAATTCCGTCAGTAGTTTCGGAACTGAGACCTACGGACGCCAGACGTTGCACGGAGGATCTTACATGGTCTAAGTCAAAGTCACATTGCGACAGTAAGTCTTGGTGTCGAGCGCCATCTGGGGCTCATGACCAGTTATTTATTACTGTTTGACAGTTACGGTCTTGTTTTTGTGGGGCGCCCTCTCTGATGAGAGGACGGGTCTTGACTTTTGTATAGGCTGCTGGCCCTTGACAGCGCAGTCTTTCTCGTGTCCGAGTCCCTTAGGAATCGCGACCATATTTTACTGTCTCAGATTTGAGACTTCCCTTCTCGTCGCCTCCTCCGACTCGCAGGGTCACGGTGGAGGTATTTGACCCCACCTCCAGACGCGACGCCTCTGACATGGTCTATCCATCATGTATTCATTTTATATTGTAACGTGGTTGGACACAGCGTTGCTAGGTAACTGACCGTTAAACACCTCGCGACCGAATACACGCAAGACAACAATGGGAGTACAGCGTTTTCATTGCGGTCGGCTCCACGACCGTTTCTGTGTTGAAATACATTACCAGGAGAGGACTAGTGTATGCGTGTAACAGTGAATTATGAGGTGTATGTAAATCAACGATAGTGCTGTAATTTGAGTGTAATTAGAGCAATGTGTAACCAAGCTCTTAATTAATCCAGTCATACGAACTAGAACCCGTCATTTTCGTCACGTGACAATATATATTGTACAAAGTATCCGTAAACTATCCTGAACCCTCATACCGATTCTGTTTCTATGCTTTCATCCCGTTTTAGTGCTTTCCTGTTAGAAATAAATACTGATTGCAATATAAACCAATTGTGGGGTAGCTGAAAATTGGTAAACTTCGTAACAACAGCAGTTTTGGAGATAAAAGGTGGAGGGGAGGGGCACCCTAATCGTACTCTTCCCTCTCCCACACTCCTTTTGTTTCTCGAGAAACAGTAATCGTTCGATTTACATAATGGAATGGCCAAAAGGCCGGCACTAAGCTTTACAAATAGCTGTGAATGGATTTATATTGTGTATGTGTTTTGTTTAATATGCAAACCGGTCTACTTTGACCCTCACAAGCCTCGAATAAGGGATAGAGAAGGAAGAATTAATAAACGAAAGCGTGAAACGAAAATAAGAACCATTTTTTATTCTTTTACCAAAATTATATGGAGGAGGATTTTATATTCTCTCCGGTTTCGTTCTGTATCCACTTAAATTGCTACGACCGTCGTAATGATGCAATTAGGTACACTCCTGCTTCGTATTTGACTTCTTCAGCTCCAATTTTTGCACTTCTGTATCAAAAACTTAACGCTCATTAGCTTCTCTGCGTCTGTTTGTCCACACGTAACAGCTCCAATACCCTTCTAATGGATTTTAATGCATTCTGATAATATTGGATTTTTCTTACAAATTCTCAGTACATTATAAGCTTGGTTAAACTCGAAGGACAGTAACAGCCAGTCTTCGTGAAATCGAAGTACGTCATTTTGTTTCCCCTACTTTGCAAGGAACCTGTTCTAGTTTTGTTCACTTCGAGCCGAATAAAGCTGTTCACGGTAAAATTTTACACTGTTTAACCTTTTCTTTTTCCTTGGCACTACAGCCCAAGTGAGCCTAGGCCTACCTCCATGAACTTCTCCGTTCACTTCGGTTTTTCTAGATCTTACACATTCGGTATGACTCCTTTGGCGGGTGATCAGCTCGTCGCAAGGCCTCTACCTTTCACAAACACAGAAAGGCGCACACACACAAACTAAACATCCATGCCCTAAGTGGGATTCGAACCCACGATCCCGGTTTTCATGCGAGCGAAGACAGTACATGCCTTAGACCGCTCGGCTACCGTGACCGGCCTGTTTAACCTTAGCCCTGTTTATTTTATACAGAGCCTAAGTAAGGACATAGCTCTGTTTCAAACAATACAATTTTTGCTGCTTTGCACGATCTATGCAAGTAGGTTTGTTGCGTTAAATGAATTGGCCCGCAGGTCAGTGTCATTTCAATCCTCAATTAATGTAATCAAATAGTTATTAAATTACTGATTCATTTGATTTTGTGCGATTGGCTCGTTATATAATTAAATTAATTAATCGTCCCTAAATCCGCAAATTGGAACTCAACATTGCCAGGGGGAGGATGGAGCAACAGCTGCAGTGACAAGTGCAGTTTATATTCCTCATGTGTTTGTTTCGAATATCGGATGGAATATTTGCCATTGCGACCGTATTCTGGCATGGTTTTCTTCTGTGTTTGTGACAGTGACTTCACTCTTTCTGGAAAATCTTTGGCGAGGATGTTTCCAGTAGAATCGTGTAGGTACTTTTCGGTGACTGTGATATGTTTTGTTGGAACATTCTGAAAGCGTTTGAACAGTGCCCCCCGCTATTGTCTGCTTGTTCATTATGGTAACGTTGAGACGTGCATTAAGTATATGAATGGTTTCTGACTGGAGAAAATTTTGTTAGATAAAAGTACAGTTGTCCCTGTGGTTAACTATAAGTTACGCTATGTAGAGATATGAGAGGGTGTAGGTATAACTCCACGTATTCGTAATCTCGGCACAGAGTATAGGTAAATGATCAGCTTCACGCCCCGACCAATTTACCTCTGGGAAGACAGCCTTCGGCAATCATTGCATAAGACACTGGATGAGCCGCGGATCAGATCTGGATGTAGTGGAGGAGAGAAAAATCTCTGCCCTACCGGGAGTCGAACCCTGGCGCTCCGGTCTCCACCCCATGGGCTACTAAGCATAATGACAGAGACACTGTCTTTATAGTACGGAATATGATCGAGCAGGTATTGTCATAGCCCGTCTGATTTTAGTTCAAAATGCTTATGACTGGTGAGAATTTGGAGGAAGTCTGTCGTGGCTAATTTCACTGTAGGGATATGGACTTGAAGCCTCTATGGCGACTGAATGCAGCGATCCGTATGGAGTGAGTTGCAAGAGTTTCATATACTTTGGCCATAGAGGCAGAGACAGTTTTCATGCAGTTGGGGCTAATAGCAGCAAAGACTTCTTGTAGTATCCTTAAGTACTAGACAGGTAGTGTCGAGTTAAACCACGAAAACCCTCTGGACAGCACATAGTCTGGCCAAGATGCGAATCCGATACCTGTGGAGGTATGTAAATTATGGTTCGTTGTTGCCCCAACAAAGTGAGGTGGCTATGATTGGAATGCAGTATCTACATGTTGCGGTGAGAATGTTAAAGCTTGCGGCTAATAATGCCAAGGACTATCTTCCTACTTGGCCGCGCCATAGCTCAAGCGGTTAGTCGCTGGCTTCCCACCGCTGCGGCCCGGGTTCGATCCTGTGTCTGGTCAAGTGGGATTTGTGGTGGACAAAGTGGCGGTGGGGCGGGTTTTCTTCGAGTACTTCGGTTTCCCTGCCAACCTTCATTCCACCAAATTTTCCTTCATCATAATCACCCGGGGCAGGCTGCAATAGGCCAATCAATGGCCGCCGTGCCAAGTGGACACAGTTGGACTCCACCCCCCACTATGAGAATTTAAATTTAATTTTCATCTTCCTACTTCTGTTAGGGCTTTATCAAGAAGGAGCACATATCTGAGAAACGAGGAAGTCACAACGGTTTGATAGGGACACCTCACGATATGAGACCAAAAGAGGAGAGGGCAGACGCCCAAAGAGGATGATAATATAAAAAATAATACACATGAGGTTGGGAACCGGGTTCAGATGGCTCGGAGTCAGATGGTCTCGCTTATGTGAACCCATTAATGCACCTTAAGGTTTCCTTTTTTTCCCTTTGGCGCTACAGCTGAAATTTGGGCCTTGACCTACCTCCATGGAACTCTCTGTTCCATTTCGGTTTTACTAGATCATGGACATTCGGTAGCAAGTCCTCTACTTGTACACAAACGCAGAGAAACGCATATAGACACACAAACACCAAACATCCATGCCCTGAGTGGGATTCGAACCCACGATCCCGGCTTCCGAGCGAGCGAAGACAGTGCATGCTTTAGACCGCTCGGCTACCATGACCGGCAAGGGCTCCTTAAAAGCAGGAAATTAAGTTCTTTGCCGGTTGACTGACTTGAAGGTTTTCATTGAAGTTCTTACACTATTATTCAATTAGTTAGCGAGGCCGTGCCATAACTCAGGCGGTTTGTCGCGACTTCGAGCCCAGGTCAAGTCATGTGGGATTTGTAGTGGACAAAGTGGTACTTGATCAGGTTTTCCCTGTCAATTCTCATTCCATTGACTGTTCCACATTCATCATCTCTCATCCGAGGCTGGTACAATAGACCAATTAGCGGCCGACGTACCAAGTGGACTCAGTCTCACCCCACCCTAAGAAACTAAAAAAAAAAACTAATTAGTGCAGGATTTATGCTGTAGCTTTGATTTATTTGCGAAATACGAATTTTTCTTTTGACTGACGGAACTTTTATTACCTCAAGATAATGATCTTTATTTTAATTAATTCTGAAAATGTGTATCAGAGTCGCAGAATTGATGTTACCGGCTCTCACACGATATTACCCCGTGCAACGATCCGTGATTGTGGGGAGGCTGGGAAGTAAGCGTAAACGTATAATCGGGAGGGGTTAGGAATTGAGGGTGGGATGAGAAATTGGGAAACGTTCCAAATGCTATTGTGCTGTGGTTATCTCTGTGATGGCGGCTAGGCCTTGCTCTGCTGATTCGACCATTCTCGCCTCTGCTTTCCCCCTTTTAACGTCCATTACTTGCTGCATGTGCATTGCCTCCGAAATTATTTTAAAAAAATATTTTGTGATGAAAATTAAACTATGAGATTGTGGATATATGATCGTCAGTCTGCACAGTCCTGCACATCCACTGTGAAACAGTGTAACTAACCAACCAAACTAACCGATTAACTACGATTTGAGGTTCTAATGGCGATGAATATTAGGCTCATGGCATTCTCGGTTGTGACGCTCTATATACCCAACCACCTGCCGCCTGCCGCTTACGTGTCTTCCTTTATTCCCCATGGACAAATCCGCCGTTTCAAGGGCAATTACACCAATCTGTTCTCCCATAGCGCGGGTCCTAGACCTCCCTTCTATATATTGGGGACAGTTTTGCCTTCTCGGTTCATTTATTCAAGATGGAGGTAACAGTTTCCTCCAGTAGCTCGGTATCCGTTTTCCTGACCGCACGGAGGAACGTCTACAAGACTGTAATCTTAACTATTTAACTAAAATAGTTAGCGAGGTAGGCCAGGATATCTGGTTATTTGTAGTTTATTTTAGTATTGTATCAGTAACCCAGACCGTAAAGCGTATAATTATTAGATAAGAGTGAATAATGAAATAGAAAGAATGTGGAAAGAAAAGGTCGTGGCCTAATTTAAGATGCTAACCAGGTATTAACCTCAAGAGACTGAACAAAACCACGATAAACTTCAATCAGAATTGTTGTCCCCCCAGCCGACATTCGAACTGGTCACCGGAGTGCAAATCAGGAGCACTGCCTTTGGAACCAACTATCATGGTAACAACCTAATTAATTAGCTAATTATCCACGAAACTGATACAAGTAAGTTATTAGCCTCCGTCATTATTAAGGTTCTTATCTTCTATCCTGAAGATAGAGGCACGATGTTACTCCAGAATATTGATAAATATCTACCAGATCACACGGCATCATATCCAGACTACTTCTCCATATTCACCGCTGTAAGAATCTCTGATCCTACTACCTTTCGGTTTTTCTGACTGTCCGTCCATCCACCCGTCTGTCCAGCGATCCGGCAATCCAATTTAATTGTAATCGAATTTGTTCTGTCTCCTCTGTCCATCCATGTCCATTGATCCATGTAGGTTATGTAGTCTATTTTGTCTGTCTCCCTCTCTGTCCATTCTGTACGTCGTTCATTCCTTATTTATCTCATTCGTTTTATTTCTCTTCTTTCTTCACTTCTCTGTCACTGCGTATTACCTCCTTTCTTCCTTTTGAGTATCGTCAGATCCTTTTTAAGGGTCTTTCTCCCTCTCGCGGTTCCTATTCATAGTTTGTATTTCCCTGGACCGAGTTTCGTCTAATCTTCCTCTCCCGTTGATCACTGCAGCCTCGCTACATTCACTTACCCTAAAGATGGAGGCAGCATGATCCTCCGAAACGCTGATGGCCACCTCTTCTATTATCCGGGGTCACAGGCCCAGAAGACTACAGTCCTAATTGTCCGTACTTCCCAATACTGAGCAGTAAACTTCAGCAAACCGTAGAATTAGTTTCACGGGCGGTTTTTGTATTCTCCAGTTTGCTCGCCTTTTGTTCACACCGTATGGGCCATGCGAGGTTGTCTTCTGTCTGTTATTCCCTTCACTGCAGTACGCCCGTCTTGCTTCGGGAGAGAGATGGAGGGGCGTGATGTGCTTCATTGACTGTAAGGCCAAGGAAATTCAAACAGAAATCGCCTTCACACCCACAGATATATGTATGTACTTTCAGCTCTAAAGGTAAAAATGATATATATGTACGAGTATATATGTTACTATCAGAACAGAAACACCTGCCCTCCGGTGACTTGTCCCTTCTTCAGAAGAATTAGTTTTATATTATGATATACAAAATCTGCGCCTTAATTGTCCAAGCCTCCTCTTTCCTAATGTTTTTTTCCAATGGCTCTTCCAGCTCTTTGAAGACCTTGGCCTCTTATTCAGTTCTATAATCCATTTTCACAGACGGTAGGACACCTTGGACGGGTGATCAGCTCGTCGCAAAGCCTCTACCTAAACACAGGACAACAGAAACACGGCTTAAACACACACACATACCAAACATTCATGCCTTGTGTGGGATTGGAACCCACGATCCCAGCGTCCGAGCGAGCGAAGACTTAGACCGCGCGACTACTATGATCGGCCCTCGTTGCTAGTAACAAGCTTTAATGAAGAACTGAAAAAAAAAACCGAATCGCTTTCGAAAAATTTTTTCCGGATCTTAATTTTCCTTAGATTAGTTCTGAAATATACATTAGGTATCTAATTTATACTGAAACATATATAATTTTCCGCTTTTAAGAATAATTACGACTTACAAATCTTTACAGTCAATTATGTTGTATAATTCGGACTGTTCGCTAATTCAGATTAATTCGAATTTATGAGTTGCTGCAAACTCCGTCCCAAGTGCAAACAATATATATTATATGTCTTTGATCTTGTTCTCTTCTACACTACATGTTTCGGCCTCTATCGGCCATCATCAGGTGTATACTCTTAACGTTGCTGCCACATTGAACCCAGTCTAAAATTTAACATTTAAAAACACATTGTTATTTTCTTCGTATTATCAACATCTACCTCGTTGATATGTGTCTGGTATATAGATTATATTGCACGCGTCAAATTTGATTTTCCTGTAGTAGCACATATAAAATCTTTAGTTATGATTTTAAAATCCTTTAAAAATTTTTCCAAATTTAAAATTTAAAATTTAAAATTGTTAGGGTTACTCGCCCTATGTCTAAAGTGCTGCTGCGGCTAGTTCTTTCTTCCACAATGTACAGGTGTTATCTGTAATATACAAATATTCGTATTATTATTTTATGTACGTAATGTTTTCTTATGTGTGTATATTGTTATTTGTACTTACTCTATGTAGTCTTCCTGTGTGCCTGTCTTGTTCTCTTCTACACTACATGTAGTGTAGAAGAGAGCAAGATCAAAGACATATAATATATATTGTTTGCACTTGGGACGGAGTTTATATCATTTATCGTGTAGAGTGCAACAGGATGCTTAAATATAATATTGCTGCAAACTGTCCGATATAATTTTCAGCTTTTTGAAATTTTAACTTTTTATCCACGTTTCCATTAAGCGGATCCGGCCGTCTTACCTTTCAGGTACTTATAAAATTCACACCTCTTTGTTGATACAGTCGAGCTATAGTAATTTACTAAAACAGATTGAGAAGCATTGCTTTGTGTATCTTATTTGCGTTAATAAAACCTCGTGGATTGATAATGGCTTTTGTCTGAATAATAACAACAACAATTTCATAAATGTAACCTTCGGTCTTTGTACGTTTTCGAATACCTCTGCTTATCAGAATTTCAAACAATTTAAATCCTATAGGCTACTTCCATTGTGGTTTCACTGTCCTAATGAAAGTAAGTTCCTAGAAATACACAGGTTGGGCAGTTCTGTATAATAACTGTGTACCTTAACACTGAAATATTTTCAGTACTGAGAAGTGTACAATTTCAAAACGGCCATACTCATGGAACATTGGAAAAGTAAGATGTGTTTCTGTGACAGTAGAGATAGGGAGAATGAGAACTAGATTACACGGCAGTAATTAGAGGATTGTTCTTGAAGGCATGGGCAGTAGTTGGGACTATCGCCACTTGGTGCAGTCATCTGTTTCATTTTGCTTTAACATGGCCATTGCGGGCTCATCATATTGAACGTCCGATTTGGTCCAGTGTGAGTAGCTTTCATCCTCTTCTCTGGAATGATCTGAATTTTCAGAATTAACTTAATAGCTCGCCTCACGGTTTTAGAATCTTGTTAGGTTCAGGCGCAACATTAAGGGATTCCCAGAAGCATATTTAGAGAGAATGTAGTGTGGTAATTTGATACTGTACAGAATCCATGCCATTTTCTTTACCCAGTTTCTGAGCACGCTGCTTTGTTAATAAGAGGGCTGTTAACTTACGGATTGGTTTAACTAAATGAACAGTAAATGAACAGAGCAGTTGATAGTTACTCTGGGAGTGAAGAAATTTCCGGCGTTTATGTACCTGAATTGTCCATTACCATATTCACACACAAACCCATCATTGAGCCTTATCCTGAGATAGTTCTCACCAGAATAAGCAGAGGATTTTGTCGAGTCCACTGACTGAGAGAAGGATTGTAGGTTGTGTATGGTTTAATCAGACAAACCTGGCTTAGTGTCAAGTTCCCTTCCTGATGCATTGCGTATGGGCAATCAGTAAGAACTGGTTCTTTTCGCAGTGGCACCTTTTAATACGTTGAAAGGGGAAGTTCTCTACAGCAGACCGTTAGAGATGACAAGGAACACATAGATGCATGAAGAGGAATCTTGTTAGGGGCATGCGAACAGACGTCAAGATTAGCCGAGTGCATAAGCCAGGAACCTGGAATTAAAAATTAACTTGACGTGAATTGATTTGGTTCATCAAAGTCATTTGCAGCACCCTGTATGTAAGGGATATATATAATATAAGGGATAGAAAACCCTGGAGGTCAGCATTGGACAGTTTCGTTGAAACCTTACTTCGCGATACGGTACAAGAAGTCAGCATCACAGAGAAATGGCATCATTAAGAAAAAGATTAAGTTGCGCCTGTGCTTAATTCATTAAGCAGTACGCCATGAAGACACGCGCAGGAGAGGGATATAGCTTCATCAGTGGTCAGCTTCACGTCCCTACCGCTTTACCCCCAAGAAAGAGCCCCGGTACCCACTGCACAGGAGGTTGGGTGGGCCCCACAACCTATCTGGAAGCTGTGATGAGAGAAATTTTACCCCGCCGGAAATCAAACCCCAGCCGTCTCTTAGTAGCCCATCACTAGGCGCACTGAGCTGTTCCGACGCCGTCATTAAGAAATACACATAAAATTAAAACAGCCGATAGACTTACAAGGAAGCGTTACGTCATTAAGAAAAATTCTGTATTCCTTGGGTGTTTCGTGAGGAAGGAGCAAAGCAAGCGACAGATTCTGATGGAGAGCCATAACTTAGCAATACAGATAACCTATTTAATATTATTATTAGTGGGGCCACGCGGTTTAGGTGCTATGCTACAAGCCAGAAGGTCGCAGGTTAAAATCCCGGTGAGGTCATTGGATTTTTCAACTGACCAAATCCTTCAAGCCGCACTATGGCCCTGGGTTCGACTCAGCCTCTAACAGAAATGAGTACCAGGAATCTTCCTGGGGTAAAGGGTCGCTGGCGCGGAAGATTCACAACCTTACCGATTGTCTAGAAAATGTGGGAGCCTCTACGTTTCACAACCCTGTGGGCCTTCACGGTCTGTTACAGGGATAGTTTTACCTTTTTATTATTCTTAGTGGGATGTAACTGAGTCCACTTGGTACTGCGGCCACTACTGGCCTACTGTATCAGCTCCAGATGATGATGATTGTGGAGCAGTTGGTGGAATGAAGATTGGCAGGGGAAACCGAAGTACTCGGACGAAACCTGCCCCAGCACCACTTTTTCAACCAGAAATCCAACCCGGGCCGCCGCGGTTGGAAGCCGGCGACTAACCACTTGAGCTATGGCGTTGCCCTGCAGATAACCTAACTTAGAGCTATTCGTAAGTACTCGAATAATGTACACAACTTGTATTTCAGATGTCGGTGACTTTCCTTTTTTAAAGTACATTTAGTTTTTCGAAAAATAAATCTTCAACAACGTTAGCAACCCTTATGTATGTTATATAGGAGGAAATATATGCCCACTCTTATGAAAAGCTGAAGTTATTGCAGGCTTTGACGCAGAAAGTGACCAAGCTGAGACCTGTGCTTGCATATTATTTATGTGATTGTTTTCTGCTTTCAGATCGAGGATGCTATGCTCATGTTTGATAAACAAACCAACAGACATAGAGGTGAGTACAAATTCCTAACTTGTACATCCGAGCACCATTTGAAAAATTTACATACCTGTGGAACCGTGTTACTTGGCTACATATACACGCACTGCCGTGCCTCTAGTTTTGCTAGTTTCTTAGGGTGGGGTGAGACTGAGTCCACTTCGTACGTCGGCCACTAATTGGCCTATTGTACCATCCCCGGACGATAGGTGATGAATCTGGAGCAGTCGCTGGAATGAGAATTGGTAGGGGAAACCGAAGTACCCGGAGAAACTCTGCCACAGCGCCACTTTGTCCACCACAAATCCCACATGACCTGACCTTGGCTCGGAATATTCAATAGAATACCAGACGATGGATAAAGATTGAGTGTGGCTTCAATAGAATACCAGACGATGGATAAAGATTGAGTGTGGCTTCAATAGAATACCAGACGATGGATAAAGTCAATGGAATCGGTAATCCCTAGAAATTAAAAGTTTTTCTTTTTCCGCTGCGTCTAACAGAATGTCTCTACTTCGTATAAGATTTAGGGATTTAATTAACCGTCTTCCTTTTTCCCTTGTGTTCACGCTTTCACGTCACTTATTGTATTTGGATGAACATATGTAGATGTGTAGTCTCAGTCTTTCCATATACTCTGACATTTTGCTTACGTCTTGTGCACCAGGACGTGTGAAAGTTTTTGTATTCGGATTTGTGCTATGAAAATATGAAAACGGGTCGTGTTATGTGCACTATTGTGTTCCGTATAACCCAGCACAAAGTTCTATACCTGTGATATAAATATTTCACATTAGCAATAATAATAATAATAATAATAATAATAATAATAATAATAATGTGATATATCAACGCATTGCCAGGCAACGGCTCGATAAACAAACTTCTGCGCAGGCGCAATGACGTCACACTCCAACAGTACATAGATATAACGTGACTTGTTTTCTGTGTGGTCTTCGCTAAGCGGCAATTGAACTGCGTTTTCTGTGTTCTCCGAGCGGAGCCTATATATAACGAAGACCTGTTGTAGCTTAAATTAGTGAGGAGTCCAGGAGGGTTCAGCAGATGAGAGTACAAGGACGAGAATTGAGAGTGTTCTTAGTGAACTGTGATGATTGAATACAGATTAGGACAGAGGAGTACAGAGTGATTGAAGACGAAATAACAAGAAGACTTTATAGTGGTTTGAAGCGCTGGTTTAGATCCGTTGCCAGGAGACGACTAGTGGAGACTGAGAATCCTAATGCGTGTGCAACGGTGAACTGTAAAGTGTGTAAATCAGCGATAGTGCTGTATTAATTGTAATTAATAAAACTGATCATCCGAACTAGAACCCGTCATATTCGTTACGCGTACCATCCTACACATGACATTAACAAAAACAATAATAATACGAGCAAAACGTAAGACATTTCAGAGGTTCACGCACCCATTATGCTTCATATGACAAACCACATTATTAATAACTATCCCCTCCCACAACAAAGCTTTATGTTTTGGTTGTCGGCTCAAAGTTGTGATTTGTTACTGTAAAGAAGGAAAAGAAAAGAGAAATTGCATCGCTTCTGGTATAAAAATGGAGGCCGTTATTTCGTCCATTTATCTCCGCGTAACGTCTTCCTTCTGCTACCGCAAGCTTACTTCGCAGTATCAAGAAAATCTGTCGCATGTTCGGCCCATGTTGTTAGCCTTCCAGCTGAAGTACAGTGTATCGTTGCTATGTGGACTGCATCAAGAGCAGATTAACCGCAACTTTGCCTGCTGCTCTGTGTGTTTGTTAAAGTTAGTCTGTGGAGGAACGTACGTTTGGGCCCTAACTATTAAGGGAAATATTTATGCTTAAACAACAAGTAACAGAAGATTATATAAAATTGTATGATGAAATACACTGAGATTTATATTCTTTTAAATGGGAGGGAATGGAGTTGGTGAAACATTTACTACGCGTGGAGAAAGTATAAATAGTAAGTACGTGATTTTGCCGGTCATGGTAGCTGCTCTTTCTAAGACATGAGCTCTCTTCGCTCTTTGGGAAGCCGGGATCGTGGGTTCGAATCTCACTCAGAGCATGGATGTTCAGTGTTTGTATACAGGTAGAGGCCTTACGACCAGCTGATCACCCGCCCAAGGAGTCCTACCGAATGTCTAAGATCTAGTAAACAACTGGCCGCCCGACACTTTTCACACCCTCGAACCCACCCCTAGTCTGAAATTTTTCTTCTCCGCATTCAAGGTTATTCTTGCCCTTGTTCGAAGTTACGTGACACTTGCTTTACCATCATACACGTGACAGTATTAGAGAACTGTTCACAAAATCTAATCTTTTCGTTTATTTTTCTCATTCCTTTTATTGTTTTATCTCCTCTATTTTGTCATGGTTTATTTAAGGGCGCTATCAGTTCGTACCTTCGACTGATAACAATGAATGAATTAGGAAATATTTTAAGGAAGTGATGTTTGCCTGGTTATAGGGCTTAGAGAAGTGCTACGGAGACTCTCACTCAGAATATCGTCTGCCCTGTGCGTAAAAATAAGTTTATATGCGAAACCTGCAGTAACACTTTTATGAATACAGTTTAGGAACTGTTAGTTTGGAGCACTGTACCGAAAATTGGTTGGATTTGTAGTTTCAGAGCAATAGACTTATCTACTTTTCTTCATTTCCAAGAAGTTGTCGCTAGAAGCTCTGGTCTCTGAGAGGGATATGTTCCGGCTCTGTGTTTATGATGGATATGATATAAAGGATGGAAGGGCGAAAATTTAATTTCAATTTTCGCTGCTAGAAATCTCGACATATTTCTAGTCTTCATTGTCATGCTCGTAGGAGAAGGTAAAAGACAGAGACAGAGGGGAGTAGCAAACCGGGAGTCTTAAGAGGTAGAGAATGTCTCCTGGAATTTATGAGGGAAGATGAGGAGATGAGGAAGGTGCGTCACAACGTCGAGCACCGTAAAGAAGACCACATCACATCTCTTCTACAAAACATGAAGGAGCAAAAGCGCATCGGGCTGATTCAGTGCTCTCAATCGCGCGGTTCCTTTGTAAAATTGTTATGGTCTCTGTGTCTGTCATATTAGATTGTAGATCTGTTGTTGCTTAGTGGGTTTTCTCAGAGTATCTACTTTAATTTTAATATCATGTTTTATTTCCATTTATTAAGCCACTCATTTTTAAAAATTGTTTTCTTCTCTTGCGTTTGTTTCTACAGTGTAACTCAGTGACTGCATCTGGTTATAATTAAAAGTGCAAAGGAATATTAAGATTAATATAAATGTAGTCCGTGCATGTATATATACGTACATACATACACACACATACATACTTGTATATACATGCATACATACACGCATACGACCTACATACACACACATACATACCCTTTTTAATCTTTCATTCTTGACAGGTTTCGAACTAGAGACCGTCTTCAGAAGGATATGTCGATACGGGCAGGAACTACTATTACAACGTGATTGGGCAATATCAATACATACATACAGTATCATCACAATGTCATGAATATAAATCCTGATCCTTTAACTACAGCGACGTGCATGAATACATTAAAATATTTATAAATTATTACAGTTTACAAGTTTACAAGTTTACAAGTGTGGTTTAAAAAAAATTGTTAAAATTTTTAGAACCAGTTTGGTTCGTGCCCCTCTTTAAAGGAAGTTGAGTGCCTACCACCTCGTGGTACGTTGTTTGATGAATAGGACTCTTTATCATAGATTGAGGATGGGTTACGAGGAGGCGTATTTCTGAAAACTAAAAGCCTTTACTTAGCTTTAATATGGATTACAGCTTTCCACCTTCTTAATGTAATTGAATTGAGCAAAGTAGCGAGGTTTTGATACCAAGTACTGGGAGAATACGAATGCATTCTCCGCAGATTGTATATAACTTTCTGTCCTAGTGCATTAGTAGGGAGTCATTTGTCCTCCCCAGTTGTGTTTTCATAATTGGAATCGAAAAGTACCAATTTAGACTTTAGCTTCTTACACTTGGTTGGATACATCAAGCTTTATAACTGAAAAGAAAACAGAAAAAAAGTATTAATTTATTTTCCATTTTCATTTTCTTTTGAGTCGTGTAAAATAAAGTCATGTCTGTTTATGTTCACAACTAATGGGGCACACAGTAGTCTGCGTGAGAGACAAGTTTGAAAGGAAAACCAAGTTTGTAATAAGGGGATGAGGGATTGGTTGCGGAAACGGACACGATGGATGAAAATGTTCGCAGAACACCCCACTTCTCCCTGTCTCTTCTCTTATTAAAGACAATGTCGAAATTTGGGGGGGCGGATTTTTTCCCTACACCCGCTTGCTGCAGTTTCCAAATGTCACAGCTAACTGCTCTTTCAGTTCAGAAGGGTTCCTCTTGCGAGGCAGTCACTTTGTACCATAAATTCCTGAACCAAAGAATCCCTGAGATGCGTGAGATTTGGGGTTCTCGCGTCTTTGAGCGTCAGGATTGCGGTCTTCTGGGATGTAACGTCGTGAAGTTTGGTAGATATGCGCTAACGTCTCCGAGAAACTTGCTACTACGTTTTCAGAGTCCTCAAGACAGAGAAACCAGTTTCCTCAGAAATTTTTGTACATGATTCCCCGAAGGTCGTAATTTTAACGTACGTCAACATTAGCACTTCAACTGCATTAACCAACTTGCTATAGTCGCTGGCTTCCCACCGCGGCGGCCCGGGTTCGATCCTGGGTCTGGTCAAGTTGGATTTGTGGTGGACAAAATGTCGCTGGGGCGGGTTTTCTCCGAGTACTTCGGTTTCCCCTGCCAATCTTCATTCCACCAAATTCTGCATCATCATAATCACCCGGGGCAGGCTACAATAGGCCAATCAGTGGCCGCCGTGCCGAGTGGACCCAGTTGGACTCCACTCCCCACTAAGCGAATTAAATAAAAACCGACTATACTCGTAAATCAATAAAATGATGTTATTCGTAGGACATTTGTTGACTGTGCTTCAGTGACTGATGCAGAAGTTATATAGAATGAATGAGGTGGAAAGGTGATTATGAATGGTGAATAGTTACGGATTTTGACGAGGTATCCTGTCCTGTTTGAGGATATGTTCGTCGATTCTCCTGATATGACCGAGGAAAATTACTTGAAACATAATGAAAAGTAATTGGTTACTTTGACAAAGATTCGTATGTAGTAGTACCTCTTGAGTACAAATGTAAAGCTTTACCGCCACACTAACCTGCTTGTCTGAAATGACGGTACACGTGCTGTACATCCACGGTTCTGTGTCTCAATTCCGGTAGAGACTACGCAGAGAAGTAGCTTACATATGGACGTATTTTTTGTATATAATATTTTTTTTCTCTTTGCTTGTTTTGTTAACAGCTCACCAGAGGTTAGTTTACGAAGAGCCCTCGTATAATTTGCCTGTTATATACCCTGTAATTCTTGGGAAGATAGAAATACCGAAACGTTGCTGTTAGTCGCTCCGTGCTTGTGAAGAAGCCTTTTCTTTTTACTTCCTAACATCGGAATTGATATTGGTGGGAAAGCCAGAAGGAAAAAGACCACTAGGAAGACCAAGACATAGGTGGGTGAACAGTAATAAAATGGATCTTAGAGAGATAGGATGGGATGGTATGGATTGGATTGATGTGGCTCAGGGTAGGGACCAGTGGAGGGCTCTTGTGAACACTGTAATGAACCTTCGGGTTCCATAAAATTCTGGGAAATTCTTGAGTAGCTGCAGATTTGGCTTCTCCTCAAGAAGGGCTCAGCTGCATAAGTAAGTAAGTAACATTGGAATTTGTCCGGATGCTCTAGCAAGTAGATTCTCCATTAACTACCCAATTCCCCTCCCCCTATTTTCAAGCACCGTTAATATATATAGAGTGCGTCATTCCTTTGAGACACATCTGGAATGTGGGTTGCATAACTGTCCAGGAAGCTCCGTCATTGTTTATTATAATATATTATTGCGTTTCGCAGAGTTAGTGGTGACGTTTGATGAGAATTCCATGCAACTGGGATATCCTGCATGGATACATATTCCCAAAGGACCTGTCGTGTGTTATGGCGGCCATTAGCGTGACTGCAACGCCGCCCTAATTGGTTACATAGACGGACTTGCTATGAGGCTGATTACGTAGAATTAACATGATAATCGGCCGCGTGCTATTGTCCGACGGTTGCTCATAGCTCGTATGTTATTTAAGTACCCTATATCAACCCAAAAAGTTCTTTCACTGTTGGTTTATAATTGATGATAGGCTAAGGCACGTATATTCTCTATGCTAATGGGTTAATGGCCCTGAGGCAAAGGTAAAATTTTCTCTGCTCGCGATGGTTCTCGCGGGAATGTTATTTACGGAGTCGTGCCTACCGATGGATCTATACGTCACAATATGTCTGAAATGTTGCCTGAAATGAAAGTTTTAATTGATAATACACGTATTTTCGCTTTTAATATAGGTAAATTAACTAAACTGGAAGGGGACACGCTGTAGCGCAGTTGATTGAGGCACTATGCTATAAGCCGGAATGTCGCGGATTCGATTCCTGATGAGGTCATTGCATTTTTTATTTTAAATTTACCTCATCCTTCCAGCCGCATTATGGTCCTAGAGTCGACTCAGCCTTTAACAGAAACGAGTACCAGGAATCTTCATGTGGGGGGTAAAGGTAGGCTTGCGCGTAAGACTGGCAACCTTACAACCATCTGTGAGCCTATTTTCTAGAAAATGTGGGAGGCTCGACGTCTCACAGTCCCACAACTTTACCTTTTTTTTTAACTAAACTGGATATCACAAGTATAGTTAAGCCCACTCCAAATTTGTTTTAATGCCTTGAAAACACCAGTCAGAATTTAGGATATGGTGTCCGAATTAATTATTTTAATGCTGCTGTTTTCAGGAACACGTTTTCGTGTATCTGTAAAGTATGTTCAGCCAGTAGAATACCTGAAAACTGTTTAATAATTTTTAAATACAGAAGTTTTGTCTCTAGGGTTTCTGGCCGGCAACTAAAGTAAATTCCCGTTCATGGTTGTGCAGCTGCTTCCCATGGCGGATGTTCCTGGTTCTGTGTCATTTTCAGTTCTGTAATGAAATACCAATGTGTTTATCTGACCGTTCGCTTCCGATGACAAGTTCCGGATAATGTACATTATTAATAGCCCATTGTTCCTGTCACTTGTAAATGTAACTTATCCATAATTAATTGCATGCGTGACATAAGCTCATATGATGAGTATTTAAATATTCAGTTCTATCTCTAAGTAAACAAATGACTCCGTAAAACAAGATCAGTCACTTTACACTTTGAAGCCTGAAATTCAGCTAATTATTTTTTTAGATTTAGTTTATACCTCACAGAAAATGCACATAATCTCCATCACAAAGACCCATCAATTAATACTGTTCAAGAATATAACCGTTGTTTATTTTGATAAACATATCAAGCTCATAAGTAAAGTCTGTGGGAAAGATTTTGTAATGTTAAAGCAGATGGTACATGTAATAGAGATTGTGCTTTTAAGGGTTAATGGTGTTTTGGAGACATACACAATTTTAGTGATGATTGAACAAGGACCATCAATCTGTGTGCACCAGATTCCGAATGACTATTTTTGTGCTTAAAGGATGTGGTTTTTATATTCTTTAAACTGGCAAGATTTTAATTTTGCCACGACATTATTTCTAAAGTAAGAGTTATTTGAAGAAAACAGTCTTCTTGGATTTGGCACCGTGTATATGTGGTGTTAACCGACGTTTCGGAGGAACGTATCGCCTCCATCTTCAAGGTAGAAGAAAAAATATAAGAAATCTGCAAGCGAAGAGACCGTGAGAACCGGTAAAAGCAGACTGCAGACTTTTACCGGTTCTCACGGTCTCTTCGCTTGTATATTTCTTATATTTTTTCTTCTGCCCAGAAGATGGAGGCGATACGTTCCTCCGAAACGTCGGTTAACACCACATATACACGGTGCCCAGAAGACTGCTTTCTTCATAGTCACCGCCGTGAAAGCCTCAAATCTTACATAAGAGTTATTTCTTAAACACCACCCATTCAAGTTAATTGGAGCATGGAGATTGGGAATTATTTAGTTTGTTGGGTAATGCTTTGTCAGTTGAATAAGTTACATTGACAGTAATAGCAGGATGGTTTTATATAACAATCTAAACGAAACATATAAGGTAATATTCCAGTCGTACATGTAGTGACTGAGTATAATCAATCAACTATAAGTTTAGGTCAATATGGCTGCCTCCTTAGCTGACATTCGAACCCCAGCCATCTCGAATATGAAGCAGAAATACTGCAACATTCAGACATATTTACAGTAAGTGAAATTGTTTCAGAAGATGAGATTTGTAATGATATGTCTAAAGTAAGCGTGAATGTTAAATTACCTTGTGACTAAGAACCGTGCCATAGAGACATATACAGGGCATGAAGATACATTTGTTATCCTGGTTATAAGTTTGAGATTGCCTCTGCGTTACGTCAAGGAAGACCTCCGTTTGCAAGACAGTACGGCTTGCACTAAGTCACGACAGGACACGGTCTCCACCTAAGATCTTTCAGTGTCCCCCTTTCGCGTAATGAATGCTTTGTCGCGAAAATGTCTTCTGGTAACCACTCTCAATTCTGTGTGTCTCTCTCTCTTGAACTGGAGTTTCACTAAGTTCAAAGGCGATCTAACTGCACTCATTATTAGCTACTGTAAACACATTAAGTTAATGAAAATCGTTATTTATAAAGTGAAGGCAAAGGAACATAAACGTAGACCAAATTCAGACTAACATAAATATAAATTTCTGTGGCTGGTTTACTCCACAGAACGTGAAATTGTCATGCTGCCATGACTCCTGCATTCTAGAATTAAATAGAGGCATTTCTTCTGCATTATGTATAATAGTTATAGCGTCATGACTCTCTCTTTCTTTAGTTGTTCAGGTAGTGACATTTCCTCCACGCCACACATAATAGATATACGGCCATAAATTTTCATGGTCCTCCCCTCTGGATGCAATGGTTATATCGGCACGACTCTTCATAATTACGTATTGGCATAGCCTCCACAGTAGATGGAATGGTTATATCGCCATGACTCTTCATAATTACGTATTGGCATAGCCTCCACACTAGATGCAATGGTTATATCGCTATAAGTCTTCAGAATTACGTATTGGCAAAGCCTCAACACTAGATGCAATGGTTATATCGCCATGACTCTTCATAATTACGAATTGGCACAGCCTCCACACTAGATAGAATGGTTATATCGTCATGACTCTTCATAATTACATATTGGCAATGCCTCCACACTAGTTGCAATGGTTATATCGCCATGACTCTTCATAATTACGTATTGGCATAGCCTCCACACTAGATGCAATGGTTATATGGCCATAAGTCTTCATAATTACGTATTGGCAAAGCCTCCACACTAGATGCAATGGTTATATCGCCATGACTCTTCATAATTACGTATTGGCAATGCCTCCACACTAGATAGAATGGTTATATCGCCATAAGTCTTCATAATTGCGTATTGGCAAAGCCTCCACACTAGCTACAATGGTTATATCGTCATCACTCTTCATAATTACGTATTGGCATAGCCTCCACACTAGATGCAATAGTTATGTCACCGTGACTCTTCATAATTACGTATTGGCATAGCCTCCACACTAGATGCAATGGTTATATCGTCATGACTCTTCATAATTACGTATTGGCAAAGCCTCCACACTAGATGCAATGGTTATATCGCCATGACTCTTCATAATTACGTATTGGCATAGCCTCCACACTAGATGCAATGGTTATATCGCCATGACTCTTCATAATTACGTATTGGCATAGCCTCCACACTAGATGCAATGGTTATATCGCCATGACTCTTCATAATTACGTATTGGCAATGCCTCCACACTAGATAGAATGGTTATATCGCCATAAGTCTTCATAATTGCGTATTGGCAAAGCCTCCACACTAGCTACAATGGTTATATCGTCATCACTCTTCATAATTACGTATTGGCATAGCCTCCACACTAGATGCAATAGTTATGTCACCGTGACTCTTCATAATTACGTATTGGCATAGCCTCCACACTAGATGCAATGGTTATATCGTCATGACTCTTCATAATTACGTATTGGCATAGCATCCACACTAGATGCAATAGTTATATCGCCATGACTCTTCATAATTACGTATTGGCATAGCATCCGCACTAGATGCAATGGTTATATCGCCATGACTCTTCATAATTACGAATTGACATAGCCTCCACACTAGATGCAATGGTTATGTCGCCATGACTCTTCATAATTACGTTTACACATTACACATCTGAAAGCGAAAAACAATCACTTAATGACATTTACGTAAAGAACACCCATGTGTAGGAAGTTAGTGGTCATTTGATTGAAATTAAAGGATGATAGAGAGCTGAAATGACGAGTAAATTGATGTTCGGGAAGAAGTCTTCTAACACGATGTGTCCATTGCACTGTCTGCGCAATCAATTTCCATCCCTATTCTTTTTACCCCCACTTAACCACCCAATTATTTACGTATCTCCAATTCCGTCTTTCCTGTACAACAGTGAACAATGCTGGCGCGACCGCTTTAACCAATGTTGTGTTCTAGTAATTGTAATTTGGCCGTGAGGGGGTGGCTTGAATAGTTTTGACTGTTTTTCATCTCGTTCTTTGTACGATCTTTGTCTAATGGATAACGCTGACAGTGAAACCACGAGCTGACAGAAACAGCTGACAGTGTTTTTTGTTGTTGTACTTACAATATATACACAAGCTTACGTGAGCAATGTTTGTTCATTAACTCATTGTTTGGACGGGTACGGCTATATCTGAGTTCGCTCGATTTGAGGCATCCCGGCCTCTAGTACGTTACGGCAGCATTACTGTCTGCCACATCGTGCATATACAGCACTGTAATATTCGTGCCCCATTCCACAAGCTTCCAGTACCGACTGATCCAGATTATCAACCAGGCAGTCACAGGTTTTACACCGTGTGATGTCATGCAGGCTGAATTAATTCATTCTATGTATATGTAATTATGCCGGTCACGGTATTCGAGCGGTCTAAGTGATGTACTCTCTTCTCTCGCTTGGAAACCGGAATCGTGGGTTCGAATCCCACTCAGGGCATGGATGTTTAGTTTGTATGTGTGCGTTTTTCTGTGTTTGTGTACAGGTAGAGGGCTTGCGACGAGCTGATCACCAGCCCAAGGAGTCCTATCGAATGTGTAAGATCTAGAAAAACCGAAGTGAAGGGAGAAGTTCGTGGTGGTAGGCCTAGGCCCACTGGGGCTCTAGTGCCAAGGAACAAAAAAAAATTTAAAGTCCAGTTTGTCTTAGTCCTGTTCGTGCGAAGAGCCGTCGTTACAGAGTTTGGTCAATTTGACGAGATATTAGACGCACGATATATAAGCAGGTTACGTCAATGTATGAATGATGCCCATATTTGTCCAACCACGTAGAGCGTTGTATTATTACACAGCGTTGTATGTTGTCAGAATTTGTTCACATTTATGTTTTTATTATGTATTCCACTTGGTGTAGTACAAGCCCTCGATTGTGTTTCCTGGAGTGGAAAGTCACAGCTTAGTTAAGACAGTGAAATTACATCATAGATCGGAACCTTGCAGTTTTACAGACTACGCTGCCATGCATGCATTTACTTCTGGGGGAGTGCAACGAGGATACCAACGGAACAGTCAGGTGGTATGGAACAAGGTATCCAAACCGATTATGCAATTTAGATTTGGATCGGCGACTACAGGAGGCAAGTAGGTTCCTCTGTTGCTGTTCCTGTGTGGCGTTATCCACGGAGACGTAACAGAAGAGGAACTCTTAGATCTCTTGTACAACTAACCTCTAACACAAGCGGCCTCCGTAGTCTAGAGGTAACGTTCCCACCTCATGACTCGTGGTACGCGGGTTCAAATACCCGGCGGAGGTCGTCGAATTTTTAAGGGCGGAAAAATTCAGGGAACAAGTCCTCCGGGAGGGACTTTAAGCTGTATGTCCCGTGTCGTAACTTTACGGCACGTAAAAGAAACGCATGTCCCCAAAGGGGATCACTGAGCCAAATTCCAGGACGTTTCCCGCCCTACAACAGTCTCTAAGGCCTCTGATAGATGGGGGAAGCATTATAGACACCGCTAAGCAAGTGGCCGAACTCGCTTGCTCAGCGGGACTGATGGTACGCACCATTTATCAGCAGGGTAAAGAGACTGGTAGAATANAAAGCGCGGCCGGCGCGTAAGGCTGACAACCTTACCGCCATCTTTGAGCCGATTGTCTAGATAATGTGGGACCCTCAACGTCTCACAACCCTATGGGCCTTCGCGGTCTGTTACAGGGATAGCCTTACTTTTACTTGTCATAATTATCTTCTGTCACACGGACTCCTATGCATTTAAACAGCGACATAAACTGATTTTATTTATTATTCATTTATTTGATGTCCGTGTAGGTAAACATTTGTCTGATAAATTTCCTATCCAGAATGCTCTAAAACAAGGAGATGCTTTATCACCGCTCCTTTTCAACTTTGCCTTAGAATATGCCATTAGGAAGGTCCAGGAAAACCAGGTGGGACTGAAATTAAACGGAACTCATCAGCTGTTGGCCTATGCCGATGATATTAATCTACTGGGTGATAATGTAGATACCATAAAGTAAAACACACAAACTTAATGGACGCAAGTAAAGAGGTTGGTCTAGAAGTAAACACTGAGAAAACTGAGTATATGTTGCTGTCTCGTCACCAAAATGTAGGGCAAAATCATGATATAAAGATAGGAAACATATGTTTTGAAAATGTGGCACAGTTCATATATTTGGAAACAATGATAATAGATCGAAACCTGATTCAGGAGGAAATTAAGAGGAGATTGAACTTGGGTAATGCTTGCTACCATTCAGTCTAGAACCTTTTGTCTTCTCCTCTGCTGTCCAAAGACATAAAAATTAGAATATACAAAACTATAATTTTGCCTGTGGATGTGTATGGTTGTGAAACTTGGTCTCTGACATTAAGGGAAGAACATAGACTGACGGTGTTTGAGAACAGGGTGTTGAGGAGAATATTTGGACCGAAGAGAGATGAAGTGACGGGAGGTTGGAGAAAACGGCATTATGAGGAGCTTCATAACTTGTACTCTTATCCAAGTATAATTAGAATGATTAAGTCAAGGAGGGTGAGGTGGGCTAGGCATGTAACACGAATGGGGGAGACGAGGAGTGCGTATAGGATATTGGTTGAAAAGCCAGAAGGAAAGAGGCCACTGGGAAGACCAAGGCGTAGGTGGGTGGACAATATTAGAAGGGATCTTAGAGAGATAGAATGAGATGGTAATGATTGAATTTATCTGGCTCATGATATGGACTCTTGTGAACACGGTAATGAACCTTCGTGTTCCATAAAATGCTGGGAAGTACTTGAGTAACTGCACAATTGGCGGCTCCTCAAGAAGGGCTCAGCTCCAGGAGTAAGTAAGTAAGTCAGTCAATAATTCAGGCTGTAAAAATAAGTAAAGCTGTGCCTGTGTTCAGTGAATTAAGCACTACGCCATGAAGGCTTATGAGGGTGTGAATGTATAGATCCACATTTTGTTGACCTCGGTACTAACTGGAGGTAAGTGGTCAGCTTCACGTCCCTGCCGCTTTATCCCCGGGGAAAGAGCCCCCGGTACCCATTGCATAGGAGGTTGGGGAATTTAGGCTGTAAAGATAACGGCCTCCGTAGTCTAGAGGTAACGTTCCCACCTCATGACTCGTGGTACGCGGGTTCAGATACTCGGCGGAGGTCGTCGAATTTTTAAGGGCGGAAAAATTCAGGGAACAAGTCCTCCGGGAGGGACTTTAAGCTGTGTGTCCCGTGTCCTAGCTTTACGGCACGTACAAGAACCTCATATCCCCAAAGGGGATCACTGAGCCAAATTCCAGGTTGTTTCCCGCCCAACAATAGCCTCTAAGGCCTCTGATAGATGGGGGAAGCATTATAGACACCGCTAAGCAAGTGGCCGAACTCGCTTGCTCGGCGGGACTGATGGTACGCACCATTTATCGGTAGGGTAAAGAGACTGGTAGAATATCATAGAGGGAAGCACAATAGATCAAACTGGTCGCGGTGCATGGGGAAAGCCACCCTCTCTAAATAACTAACTAACTAGGCTGTAAAGTGTTGAATAGTCGGTGATTAGAAAGTAATGTTATAGGATGTGGATGGAAACAGTCGTTGCCTTTTCCCAGTATTTTCCTGGAAACAATGAGAAAACCATAATAATTTCATTGAGATTTTCGGTCTCTGGACAGAACTTTGAACCTTGTTCCTCCCGAATATCAGAGCAGGAGTTCTAGCGACTCTACCAGTCATTGTGACCCGAAATCCGATCATGAAGAGTCAAGTACAAGTTGGTTATGAACGAATAAGAAGTGGAATGACTTTTGAAGACATGTTTTAATTTGATTTAAATCAGTTCAGTAGTTATTGAGGTGAGATATGCCAAGGGCAGGGGAGTGAGACGCGATCTCACTATTTTATCGTGCTCTGAACGCATAATGACGAAGACTCTCATATTCTGTCTCTTCTTTAGGGCGCTGACGGCTCCTGGATGTCGTTGGAATCCTCTGCTTAATTGCTAGAGCGAATGCTAGCGGCATCGCCCAGTGTTGGTTTAGAGAGGCGTTCAAACAACTGAGTGTTTTCTTGCGCGGTGGCGGACTAGGGCGAGGTTTGCGAGCGTGATGGTGGTAGCTGTGCAAACCCACCCCTTTCCAGCAGCTAGCACCACCCCTTTTGAGAAACTCAAACAAAACAAAGTCAACCCCTTCGAAATGAATGTGTGTACAGTGGGAAGAAGAATGCTGTTAATCTCGCGTGCTTGATAAGCTCTCCCGTGGAGGCCAAGCGCTTAGCGTGTCCTTATGCTCACTGCTGATCGTTTGGTCTTCATTTTTATGTTTTCTTTGCACGAAGTGCTTAGAGTGTATTCACAAGGACATCGTGTCTGTTCGTCCGTATGTTGCATCTCTGGAATTATTTCACGAATTTCGACTTAATTTGGATCTTGGAGACTCCACACCGAAGTTCATGAAATTTCTTTAAAAAAGGAAGAAGAGGGACTTTTTGGATGTTTATGTGGTATATACCTACTTTCTTACTTACTAATGGCGCTGAGCCCTTCTTGAGGAGCCGCCAATTTTGCAGCAACTCAAGAATCCCGGCATCTTATGGAACCCGAAAATTCATTACAGTGTTCACAAGAGCCCTCCACTGGTCCCTATCCTGAGCCAGATGAATCCAGTCCATCCCATCCTATCTCTCTAGGGTCCATTTTAATATTGTCCACACACGTACTCCTTGGTCTCTTTCCTTCTGGCTTTCCCACCAATATCCTATATGCATTCCTCGTCTCCCCCATTCGTGCTACATGCCCTGCCCACCTCACCCTCCTTGACTTGATCATTCTAATTGGAGAGGAGTACAAGTTATGAAGCTCTGCATTGGTATATGCCTACGAGATTTAATTATAGATGCCATTAAGATTTGTATTTACTTGTAACGTTGTTTAGGTTTAATGTATATTTAACAAAATAAATGGAAAGGTACTGTCCCGACAGAGTGTCATGTCTGTGCTTTCTGTTAGCTTTGCAACCACAAATTTGAGTATGACGTAAACACATCAAGGGCAACGCATAAAACAAAATCACAAAATAAAATCTAATGAGGCCAAGTCAAAATATCTCATCACGTTTCTGTTTTGTGTTGTTAATTCTCTGTGTTACGATTAAGAAACTGTTGGTGCCAATCTTCTTTCTTTCTTTCTTTCTTTCTTCCCTTTTTTTTTGTATCTTTCCATCATTGTTTCTCTCTGTACTGTAGCAAACCGTTGTGTTTTAATGTCGAAACATACAGACCCTCTTTTGTAATACTCAAAGAACTCTTGAAATGACATGGTCGTTAAACATTGCTATAACTGACAATACTGCCACTGTTATTGAGTTTCGTTGTGTGTGACGGTAATATATATGCTTATTTTATATATGTTTAAGAAGTTTGTGTGTTAGAAATAAACTAGTTAGACATCTGATTATTTTCTTTGCCGTTTGTGTGTTATACGCTGGTCTTATGGCGTTCTCCATCACAGACTTGACGTTCAGAATATCGCAGTGTTACATCCATGGCAGGTTGACCCAGTGGTCACGCAACCCAGTGCCTGACGAGCCTGTGACAAGGCTGGAATCGTCAATGTTTGCACATCATAACGAGCAGACACGCACCAGCCTGAATTTTCAATAACCCCTCATACTTTACCTTCGTGATAAATCCTGTTTGTACTCATCGCGTCCTCTCCATGGTACTAATTGCATACACGTTCCTAACATTTCATGTATGTCAGAAAGAAAACATGACAACACGAGCTGCTTGAGTTATGTAATATTCCTTTTGCACTGGTTTGAATATTGACTTATTTGAAAATTATATTCGAGCAGGTTATTTTATTTTTTTATTACTAGTGGGGTGGGACTAAGTTCCTTGTACTGCGGCCACTTCTGGCCTATTGTACCAGCCCCAGATGATAGGTGAGGCTGATGATGGAGCAGTTGGTGGAATGAAGATTGGCAGGGGAAACCGAAGTACTCGGAGAAAACCTGCTCCAGCACCACATTGTCCACTACAAATCCCACTTGACCAGACCCGGGATCGAACCCGGGCCAGCGACTAACCGCTTGAGCTATGGCGCGACCTTTCGAGCAGGTTAAGTAAGCGTCAGATCTGAAGCTTTCACGTGACTAAAGTTAACAGAGTATTCTGGAGAAGATGGTGAGGGTCTCACAGGGATTGTCAGGAACACCGTATGGTATATTGAAAGTGAACCGACGTTTCGGAGGAACATGCTGCCTACATCCTCAAGAGTCCGCAGATCTGCTTTCTACATCCTTCATTATGGTTCCTTGTTAGGTTTCTTCTTCGATCCTGAAGATGGAGACGACATATTCCTCCAAAACGTCGGCTGGCATTCAACGGGCTACACAGCGTTATGTCCCGGAGAACAGAAGAACTTTTCGAGAATATTTTATTAAGCTTATGTAGAGTTCTATGGCTTCAGATTTCTGCTCCCGAGTACCTGTTTCGAATCTCATATTGCCGGATAAACTGAGACAGCTCATGGTCATGTTTATCCATTTCGAAACAGATCCTGGGACATTACCTACAAACACGCCGTGACCGTTCCGTTAGTTTAGGCATGGAGAGAGGCGGTATGCCTGTAAACGCGTTTTTTTAAGATCGCTTTTTAGAAGTAAATCAGTTTATAATGTCAGCAGATATAAAGAAACCACAAGTACATGTGCACAACATTCCATAAGTAATTTTGTTAATGTTTAGAAAGAATAAACCTAAATTTCATAAAATTAACATTGCGAAGATATAGCCTACAACCTCCGTTGCTGTTTTTTATATACTCGAGATCTCGGTTTGCAGTGGACAAGTATAAGTACAAAAACGTTTTGCATTAATTATTTTGCATATGTAGCTTAAAACTATCAAGACTCGATCGCTTTTCTTTATACTGGTTTCATTTAGTTGCGATGTTTCTCTGTCTTCTCGTGTTACTTATCGGGGGTAAATAGAATGTCATTTTGGGTTGTAAGCAGACCGGAGCTAAAGGCATGGCTAGGAAGTTAATACCTGATGTCTCTTTCTGCCTATGTGTGCTGCTAATTATTCCTGTAATGGCTTAAATTAAAACGAGTGATTAAGAAAGCTGTGCGCGCGAATGCGATGATAGATTAGTCCTCTAGGCGGCAGCACCAGCTCTACCATCTCTTTCATCCCAAAGGATGACAAGAGTTTCGGTCCCTGAGCTAGCAACTTCCATAGTTTCTTACTCTCTCTGTTCATGAAATGCAAATATTATTCCCTGCCTAGTCAGGATATCTGAAGTCTTCCCTTACTTCGAGCTGACACGTTGTAATGCTTATCACTTAAAGAGAACTGTAACGTGTGTCAGGTCTCGTGGCTGCATTAAGCAGTTATGCGAATTTGGACCATCAACACAACGTACAGAAGGTTATCTTAAAGGTGGAGACAGATATTACGGTGTCTCTTACTCGTTTATTGCAACCAGGCGTATGCTGCATGTTTCGACCTTTACTTACGTCATCTGACTCATTTTTTCGTGTGCTGCACGATTCGTTTGAGTGAAATTCTGATATTGTACACCAGGATATATAAAACAAAGCATGTTATAGAATTAATGCTGAAACTTCGATCGTAACAGAGAGAAACAGAAGAAAAATCCAAGCATTTTATATGCAGTTTTATGAATTTTTTTAGAAGTATCGAGGAAAACATGAAGATATTGGAAGTTAAATTTCTAGAGAAGGATTAGAATCCAAAATTTAATAGATATGACGACAAACGACTACAGCGGCTTTTCCAGGTAAAGAGAACGGACAGTGCAAGGATAAATACCGATGCGGCACTGGCCGCAGGCAGGAGCTAGAAGTCATCAGAAAGAGAGAAGGAAAGCTGGTGGGTTCCATAAAGGGGACTGTTGTGAGGAGATAGGAGAGAGTCGGGTCTTTCAGACCATGGATCCTCATAAAAGGAAACAATGCCAGAAGAGGAAGACAATGATGAAGAAGAAACGATTAGTACAGGGGTCAGTAATTATTTGTAATCTGGGAATGGATGAAGCTGCAGGTAACCGCGGGCCGAAGAAACTCACTAGAGAAGTTCAGCGTTGAAAATCTTTAAGTAGCTGTGTTTTCTTGTTGTCGACCGAATAGCTTTCATATATGAGGAACAAATTATGGATACTACTTCGGACACGAATTTCATATTCTGGTTTGTGTCTGTACTACTTTCTCGACGTACATGCGTTTGTAAAGAGCTTATTAAATTAAAATATTTATTATGTGCGCCAAGGATCCCAAAACATTATTGGAGCCATTGTAGTGATTAAGCTGTGGGATGAAGAAATTCAAAATCGTGGTTCGATTTCCGGAAGGGACAAAGTTGTTTTTTCTTTCTTCACAGGGTGCAGACCGGCTCTGGGGTCCTCCCTCCTAGGCTTGAAGCTGACAGATCACTTCCATCTATTGCCGAAGTTATGAATACGTGAAGCTATACAGTATTGTCCTGTATATTTTCATGGACTGATACTTAACCCTTTGAAAACTGAATTTCTTCCAAATACTGAGTACAAACTGAGGTCATCTTCACAGGAAATATACGAGTATTACGCCTTCGATACAAAGACTAACCAGTTGATGCTATTTAAGGCGAAAATTACTGTTTACTGTGATGACCATACGCAACACACAGGTACACTCTGTGGGTAGTCTGCAGAGACTCGTGAGCAGGTGATACTTGCGCTAACCGCTGGAATTTAAAGCGCCAGCCCATATTTTTATTTACTTATTTATCTACGTGCAATGCTATATTTTGCATGTGCTATGTATGTCAAAATAAAAAGTCTGTGCAAAGACTGCCTTGCTGGCTGACTGCTAAATTACTGCATGCCAACAGTGACTGTTGGTTCCGAGGCCATATTTTACTGTCTGATGGCTCCAGGACCCTTCGAACTTTTCCCTTGGAAATGTAGAAGATTTTTGTTCAGCAGGCCGTTGCTGGTCTCTGCTTATACACACCAGGGCAGGTATTTGTTTCGCAAACATTTGGGCTCCTAGTGCGCGTGCCGTTGTTTTTCCGTAGATACCAATTGTGCATTTTCGTTAAGGGAGATGGTCTCAATAAATTGCTATCAAAGTCATCGGTACCTTTCTCGAAAATATCGCCATTTTGGGAGACCAGTCTGATGGACCCCTATAGTGTTCATATGCATCGGGCACCGGCCTGAACTCTTGAATGCAGAACATAAATATGATCATACAAAGGTTCAAGTGCTATCGACGGTCACATCCATACATAGACACTTTGATAGACAGACAGACAGATGGAATTCAAAAAACATTTTTTTTTCATATTCAAAGATGCTGAAAAAAAGTAAATTAGTCAAAATCTCAAGATTCCTTTTTCCACCATCACAATATTTTCTCTCATATACTGTGTTTTCGTAATCAGGGGTACCTAAAATGTGTAAACCAATCAAAATCGAGAGCTTTTCTTCTCGGCCATTACGGCACTCTCTCGTGTATACTGTGTTTTCGTAGTCAGGGGTGCCGAATACCTAAATATGTCAAAATCTAAAGTTTTCCTTTTTTACTGTCACATTACTTTTCCAGGGATGGTATGGATTGAATTGATCTGGCTCAGGATAGGTACCAGCAGAGGGCTCTTGTGAACACGGTAATGAACCTTCGGGTTCCCTAAAATGCTGGGAAATTCTTGAGTAGCTGTAGAATTGGCGGCTCCTCAAGAAGGTCTCAGCTCCATGAATAAGTAAGTAAGTACATTAGTTTCCCATGTATTTGAGAAAGTAAAATCTCTTAAGATCGCTTTATTAATAACATCTGGGTATCGTCGAGTAACCAACCCAAAGTCAGTCTCATGAAGAACAATATGAGGGCTTTTGTAACGCCATTAGAAGCTGTCTGTCAGCAGAGCTGAGTTCTTGCAAGCGTTGCAAAATAACTTTTTGATAGGCTGAACTTAAACGCGAGTATAATAGATCACAAGAACGTAGCTCCCACTTTATAATAGATTGCTGGGAGCCCTTTTCGATATCCCTAACCCCTCCCTCTATCTCCCTTTTCTTTCTTTCCGATGTTCGAGAAAAAAAGTAGAAGTTATTTTGTAAGTTAAAAGTTTCTTCGTGATTCCATATTGGCTCGTTTCAGTGAAGAAAGTTTAGTAAATAAACTGAAACTTTTGACTTATCGCCGAGTTCAACCATTGCTATTATTATATCACTTTTCGACCCTTTCATGGCTTCTATACTTTCTTTTCCAATTTCCTTCCCTCTCCATTTTTTTTGCATCTCGTGTTACTTGAAATTCAGAAGTGAATGACAGACCAAATTACTTTACTGCATTAATTGTAAGCTATATTCTTAATTAATGCCGGTCACGGTAGCCGAGCGGTCTAAAGCATGTACTGTCTTCGCTCGGCTGGAAACGGTTGGATCGTGGGTTCGAATCCCACTCAGGGCATGGATGTTTAGTTTGTGTGTGTGCGTTTTTCTGTGTTTGTATACAGGTAGAGGCCTTGCGACGAGCTGATCACCCGCCCAGGGAGTCCTACCGAATGTGTAAGATCTAGAAAAACCGAAGTGAACGGAGAAGTTCATGGAGGTAGGCCTAGGCCCACGGGGGCTGTAGTGCCAAGGAAAAAAAAAATTTAATTCATAACAAAGACAGTCTTCTGTTATCATCGTGTGCATGTATGTCTCAACCCATGACTTAGGCATAAGGGTATGAGACTTGGTTTCTCGCTTTATGGAAGGGACACAGTCAGTTTGACGTAAGAACATGTGTTTACGTGTTTGAGAACATAATGCCAAGGAAAATAATCGAGGTAAGAAGCGGACGTTAAAATAGAATACATAAATTACATAATTTCATAATGATATTACTCTCTTCCTTTTCTTCTTCTGCCTTGACGGATTAGGCTCTCAGGGCTGTCCATATTCAGAATAATTATTAAATTATTAATCTAATGAACAGTTGGTAGGACTCCTTGAACAGGGAATCAGCCTAGTTGAATTCGAACCCACGACCCCAGTGTTTGAATGGGCTAAGACAATTTATCATTAAGGTGGGTAAACTAAGGGAGTTGAGATGGGCGGAGAGAGTAGCACGAATATTAATGGAGAGAAATATATAGAGAACCTGAAAGGGAAGGAATGGAAGAATACGGCAGGGGGCAGTCGTAACTTTGCCTGGAGAAAATGTGGAAAACAACGAAAATCCTTAATGGAGTTGACTGGTCACCGGGCCAAGTATCGGAAAATGAACTTCCCCAATTCGACGAAGCAATATTGATCACTCAAGTGCAAACGTTCCATCGGCCTTAGAAGCAGCTAACTGGTGACTTAATGATTTAAGCCTGAAAATTTGTGTGCCTAATTGCTAAATCTGTCTATGGATCTACAGCCTTTTGTTTGACCTCGGCCGCTTTTTCAGTTTCTTGATCTTTTTATACAGTAGGTAGGACTCCTTGGACGAGGGATCAGCCCATCGCAATGACGCTACCTACACACAGAACAACACAAAAGCAGAAAATATAGACATCCATGCCTCGAGTGGGATTGGAACCCACGATCCCAGCGTTCGAGCGAGCGAAGGCGTTTCATGCCTCAAATCGCGCAGTCACTGTTGTCAGCATATGCACATTCTACCTCATATAAAACACATTGCACATCCATTAGGAAGATCAAACAGCTAATGGTCTTTCAAAGGAAACGTTTCTTATTCTGAGAACCATACGAAACCAATGAATACATTACGTTTATAATATTGTCACGTGTTGGGTGGTACGCGCGACGTAAATGGCGTGTTCTAGTTCGGATAATTGGATTTATTAGTACCTTGGTTACAAGTTCTCTTAATCACATTGACATACAGCGCTATCTCTGATTTACACACACACTGGTCCTCTCCTGGTACCACAACTAAAACTAAGGCGCTATGAAACAGTCCCACTGAATCACATACTCCCAAGTATTACACATTAATGAAGCCTTCTAATCACACAGGTTGACAAACTTTCCATGGCTATCTTCCACCTAGAACTCAGAACTGAACCGTAGCGACGTTTGTTTTTAATATAACTCCTTTGCACGGACCCAACTAAAACACCGTCTCCCATTGTTGTGATTTCATGTTTACCGCTGCGTTGCCTGGCAACACATTCCTATATCTCCGTGTTTTTGTTCTGCTCCGACCGCCCAGAAAACACAGTTTCCCTTCATGTTTACAGAGCTGTTGCTTGGCAACGCGGTAAAGATAATGTCCCTTTGCTTACCTGTGCTTAAGCAACACGCCATGAAGACAAATGTGGGAGACGAAGTAGAGCTACGCCCGTTCTTAACCTTGGCACTAGATGGAGATGAGTGGTCAGCTTGACGCCCCAATAGCTTTAATTCCGGGGAGAGAGCCCCGGTACCCACTGAATTGGATACTGTCTGGGCTCAAAGCCGGTCTGAATTCTGTTGAGACTAGAGAAATCACTTCACCCTGCTAGAAATCGAGCACCAAAGCATCAGTCATCGAGTCGCTATACCTTCTGAGCTACCCCGACTTCCGATGGTACATACAGTAACCACTGTGTTTTAAATTGTTAATTGTAATAAGATCTTCATGTAGCCCACTTTTTATTCAGTTTGTGAGTCAGGATCACGGTAGAATTTCATTACCAAACCGTTTTATAAAGACCGAGCTTCATGGATTCAATGATTGAATACTGTTGAATTGAGGTACGGCATACCTCTTACAAAAATACGGACCCCTGGCGAAATTGGAGCTTGCAGATTTATCTACAGTGGCCGATTTAATTGAGTTGCATTTCACCTCTGGCTCTCTGTCCCTGTCACTTTGGGAACTGGTTCGCCGGCCAGCAGAGAATTCTTTTATTTCCAGGCATGTAGAAACTAGCGGCAGGAAACAGGATTACGGAAGAGGGAGGTGCAGATTTGAGAGACACTGCTGGACAAATGCAGCTTGATTACGCGAGTTTCTATATGAAAGAATGCACGAAAAGCCCCAAAACAAATATAGAAACAAACAGTGAAATGTGAATGAGTTTGAAAGAGAAAATAGATATGGTTGAGGATTTGTCTACGTTGTGAAAATGAAATGGCTGCCAATGCAAAGCAGAGTGCAAACAGTTGTTCTGTATGCAGTGGTTTGTTGGTACGGTGTCTTGACTGCAGGGGTGTGTGGTTTTGTGCCCAAAGTAAAACTGTCTGCATTAGATAGCATATGTGGATTTTTCTATTATAAATTAATTTTGTATTTTAACTTAATTGCTGTCCTATCATAACCAACTCCATGGAAGTGATTCTGTTTTATTATTTATTTATTGATCTAACGGAGCTGTCGCTCCTGGCTACAGATCCAGAGGTCCCGGGTTCGATTCCCGGCGTTGTCAGATTTTCTGAGAGTAATGGGTCTCAAACGGGGTTCACTCAGCCTCGTGAGAATAATTGAGGAGGTGTTTCAAGGAAATAGCGGCTCCGGTCTAGAAAACGGAAATTAATGGCCCTGGGGTTCCGTTGCTCTGACCACGCGACATCTTCTGTTCGCAAAAATTGGCACTAACTTCGCCGACAAGCGGCGGTCGCTCGGTCGCTATAGTTCGCTAGCGGACTACAGGCTACGGAGGAACGGAGCTGTCACTAGCACAAGCTCTATATCATGAACTGTAGGATGAATAGTAAATAATGAATTGGTAAGGATGCAGAGTGAAGCGATCGTGTCCTAGTTTGAGGTATTATTCCGGCATGTGAATAGAAGGTCGGAGTGAAGTCATCAGAGGCCTCGGTCACCACGTATTCTTTCCCGACTTGGATTCGAAACAGACACCTCTGGAACACAAGCCCGATGCTTTACCGTTTGCACCAAGTTAGTGCCAACTTTAGCGGATAGAGGATGCTGGGTGATCAGCGCAGCGAATCCCCACGGTCGTTAATTACTGTTTTCTAGACCGGAGCCGCTATTTCCTTGAAATATATCCTCAATTATCTTCATGAAGCTTAGTGGGCTCCGTTCCAGACCCACTACTTCTCAGAAAATCTTGTGCTGGGAATCGAACCCGGGCCTCTGGATCTGTAGCCAGGAACTCTGACCACTAGACCACAGAGGCGGTCAAGTACAGGGACAGCTTTAATATTTATTAATTTATACGGAATGACATACTGACATGAAAAGGTTGAATTGTTGCTTAAGCTGCTTCCAGCGATATTTCAGCTGTGGCTAGGCAGGAAATCCGTTGGCTCTTGGCCTTGGCATTTTGTAGAATCAGATGGCTTCTGTCCCGGATTGATAAAAGAGCACGGAACAAAATTCCGAACTTTTCATTATTATATGTTTACAGTATACTGTAATATTTAAGTACTGTACTGGGACCGCGCCATAGTTCAATCGTCTAGTCGCTGGCTTCCCACCGCGGAGGCCCGGGTTCGATACCGAGTCTGGTCAAGTGGGATTTGTGGTGGACAAAGTGGCGCTGGGGCGAGTTTACTCCGAGTACTTCGGCTTCCCCTGCCAATATTCATTCCGCAAAATTATCCATCATCATAATCACCCGGGGCAGGCTACGATAGCCCAATCAGTGACCCTCGTGCCGACTGGACCCAGTTGGACTCCCCCTCCCACTAAGCGAATTGAAAGAAAAGTACTGTACTGTACCCGTTAAAGTATCACGATGGGCTTGCCATAGCTCAGGCCGTCAGATGCGGGATATTTTTCCGCCGGGTCTGTTGTTCAGTCCCGTTGAGTTCATGTGAGGTTCCTAATGGATGAAGTGGCACTGAATTTGGATGTTTCTTCAAGTTCCTTCGGCTTTCTCCTGCCAGTCACCGTTCCACCATTGCGACATACTCATCTACAGGTATAACAACACCTATAGGCGTGTGATAGCCCTCACAGGCAGCACAGTATCACATTCTCCTTCTTTAATATGGGTCCTTCGTCTTTTATCCGGCAATTTACTGATCCCAGAGCAAGTTATAGAACTTGGTAAAAGGTAAGATAAAGTTGTCCCTGTGCATTACGCCATGGAAGTGTATGGGGGAGTGGATGTATAGATCCGTACTTTCTTGACCTTGACACTAGTTGGAGGTGAATGGTCAGCTTCACTCCCCTGCCGCTTTACTCCCTGGGAAAGAGCTTCCGGTACCCTTTGTATAGAGGATGGGTGGACCCCAGAGTCGGTCTGGACGATTTTGGAGAAAATTCTTGACCCTACCGGGACTCGAACTCCGACCCCTCTGTTGTGCAGCCCGTAGCTACTCGCTATACCGACTATGCTACCCCGGCTCCATAAAGCTAGCTGCTTATGGAGTTGGTGAAAGGGGTTCGATTCCCAGTGGATGCTTTGGGGATTTTCTTTACAGCACTGCACGTTCTATGTATGGGGATTTCTCATGTCTGTCATTTGACGCTATGCAGATTACACGGGTCAGGTGACGGGGTCAACCCCGGGAAGGGAATGCCATCTGAACAGTACTTAAACATTTCCTTTCAACTCCAAAATGATACATCCCGCACACACCAATACGTGTCAAGTTCGGCCGGTTCGTGGCGTTTAGGAAAAGAATTGCTCATTATTCCGAGAACCAAACGAAAACACACACTCCATGCAGAATTACCGACCTCTGATGCATGAGGTAAACATAATTACCACGGTGATTTTTAAAGAGTTAAATGCATAGTTTGGTTTTCGCTTTCCGTCCCCGGATGTACTGTTTAGTGCAAATAGAGTGTTGACACGTACGGCACACAAACGGAAAATGAACATGTGTCCGTGGGTGATGGGGGGGGGGATGTGAGGGGAGGCCGTGCATTATGATGGGCGACCCCGTGGCTTGCGAAAACAAGTGGCGATTTTTACATTCGTTTTACGTGGCAAACGTTAAGCTTCCCGGTTAGATTACAGCGGAATATATCGCATTTGAAGCCGGTGTAATCGTGAATAGCTGTTTAGTGTCTCTCAGACACACATGTATATACGTGGTATAATTGGTATAATTTTGTCCGATCAAGACAGTGTGTGTCGGTTTGTCGTTATGTTACTTCCTTTGAATCCAATGTAAAACCAATATCAATTTCCGTGGCCTGTAGTCCGCAAGCGAACTATACTGACGGAGCGACCGCCGCTTGT
>NW_019722432.1:360704-435603 GCF_002891405.2 Cryptotermes secundus | reverse complement strand
TGAAGTGTGATTTAGAATATTTCGAATATAAGCCGCACCCCAGTTTTCCTCTTGAATTTTTGGCAAAAAATGTGCGGCCTATACATGCGTAAATACGGTATTTGTTTATTTATTCTTTACATTTCTCTATAACAACTTAGATTTGTATTAATGTAATTATTATTATTGTTGTTTGTTTACTTCTCTGCATTAATGTGTTTTTCTACCAGTGCTTGCCTATAATTTGACTTTGAATTTATGTTATGTTTGTCTGTAATGTAATTACCTGTATATGCACTGTGCTCTGTCTGTAATTGGGCTTATAGCTGTTGACTCGGCACATAAATAATAAATAACTGAATTCAGTCATTGCTGTGATAGTGCCGACGTCAAAAATGGTGGAGCTCTACCTCCACTACCCGACCCATCTTTATAGCATACTGCTTAACTGATTAAGCACACGGACAACTTTACCTTGCCGCTAAATTCCACCCTTGTGTTTTGGAAACTGCTGCTCCTCATGCAGAAACCGCCCTTCCGCTAGATGCACTTCGGTGCTAATGTTATTTGCAGGGACATTTACGTATTTGGAACAAAAACAGTTCTTCTTATTCATATTATATAATGGTTCTTACTTAATATTAAAATATTAACTGTACGCAGTATGAAATGTTTGTATGTACATTTTCTTCTCGCAGCGTAATGGCTGACTTATTGAATTTGTGTTGTTGTCCAAGCTACCTTGGGTTTTATGTGTCTGATTCCTTCTTTCCACTTGGTTGTTTTACAATTGGCCTTCGAGCTCTTATGTAAGGACGCAAATAAATATACAGTTGGGCTTAAATATTTAGCTACATATTTGAATTTTCAATTATTTGTTGCTGTTATATTTTATACTAGTCATCATTAAAATAATAATTTATTCGTTGTAAATTTCTATGTTTTAATTTTTATGTTAATTAAATTAATATTTTTATTGTTATTCATATTATATAAATTGCGCTGTTTTCTTATTTCGTTTGTGTTTTATTTCTGTATTTCTGCTTACTCTATAATTTACCTTTGGACTCTTAAGTTAGAATGTAAAAAATAACAATTGAATTATTATTATCATTAGTAGTAGTAGTAGTAGTAGTAGTAATGAGGAGCTTCATAACTTGTACTCTTCTCCAAATATAATTAGAATGATCAAGCTAAGGAGAATGAGGTGTGGGCAGTTCATGTAGAACGAATGGGGAAGAATAGGAATGCATATAAGATATTGGTGAGAAAGCCAGAAGGAAAGAGACCACGGGGAAGACCAAGGCGTAGGTGGCTGGACAATATTAAAATGGATCCTAGAGAGATAGGATGGGATGGTATGGATTTGATTGATCTGGCTCAGGATAGGGACCAGTAGATGGTTCTTGCGAACCTTCGGGTTCCATAAAATGCTGGGTGATTCTCGAGTAGCTGCAGAATTGGCGGCTCCTCCAGAAGGGCTTAGCTCAATGAGTAAGCAGCAGCAGCAGTAGTAGTAGTAGTAGTAGTAGTAGTAGTAGTAGTAGTAGTAGTAGTAGTAGTAGTAGTAGTAGTAGTAGTAGTAGTAGTATAGTAGTAGTAGTAGTAGTAGTATAGTAGTAGTATAGTAGTAGTAGTGGTGGTGGTGGTGGTAGTAGTAGTAGTGGTAGTAGTAGTAAAATGTAAGCCCTAAGCCATTCAACTGTTAAGGTTAGCCTCTCTGAACTCACTTAAAATTTGTCTTAACCCTCAAATTCCTTTTGTTCCCATGTATAAATATTTTACGCATTTCATTCTGGTAGCTAAAGAAAATTTTCCCCTCACGTTTGTAGCTGACTGCAGCCTATATCTGAGCAGAGAGAGGGGCTTAACAGAGACTATTAAAGCGATTAGCAGCGTGTGTTAGTGTTTTGGATGGCGTAATTAAGTCGAGTGTATAAGTGTTCGGCGAGGCAGTTAAGGCTCAGTTTTACATGTCCGAGCGGAAAAGCATGAACAGCTTTGAGCTCATGATCTGAGTCTCCGAACGAGACTGCGTAACAATGTAAGCTTTATGTTATATTTGATGCGTATAATGTTGCTGGTCTAAGATCTCATAACATGATCTTTTAAGTTGAAGTTAGGATTAGCTTTTAAAACTTCAGAGAAAAGAAAAACTCTCTTGATCAATTTAAGTACGTTGTTTATACAACATTCATAAAACTGAGTTCATAACTGATAATGTATGTCCATTCGCCACTCCTGTCATGTTCTGTTTTCTTATCAAAGTTAAATTGTTCTCAGCATGATTTTACGAGATCTGAATATATGCATGACGACAAATTTGACTGCATCCATTTTGCTGTTTCCTCACTTTGTTCACGGAAATGATCTCAAAACGTTGAGTATGAAGATTGTCTTATGGGACGTGGCACAGTTTAGTACAGTATAAATATACCGATGTTTTTTAAGAACTTTCTGCTTCCATCTTCATGATAGACTCTTCTGTAAGATGGGGCTCAGTGGATTCCTCCAAAACGTCAGTATCTTTCTGCCAAGCGAACTATACCGACCGAGAGACCGCCGCTTGTCGGTGAAGTTAGTGCCAACTTTGGAGGATGGAGGGTGTCGCGTTGTCAGCGCAACGAATCCCCACGGCCGTTAATTTCGGTTTTCTAGACCGGAGCCGCTATTTCCTTGACATAGCTCCTCAATTATCCTCACGAGGCTGAGTGTACCCCGTTCCAGACCCACTATTTCTCAAAAAATGTGATAGCGCCCGAAATCAAATCCGGGGCCTCTGGATCTGTNCCCCATCTACCAGAGGTATTAGAGACTGCTGTTGGGCGGGAAACGTCCGTAATTTGGCTCAGTGACCTCCTTTGGAGATATGAGGTTCTTTTACATGCCGTAAAGCTACGACACGGGACCCACGGCTTAAAGTCCCTCCCGGAGGACTTGTTCCCTGAATTTTTCCGCCCTTAAAAATTCGACGACCTCCGCCGGGTATTTGAACCCGCGTACTACGAGTCATGAGGTGGGAACGTTACCTCTAGACTACGGAGGCCGCTTTCTCTGGATCTGTAGCCAGGAACTCTGTATATTTTTACATAATTTTTAAATTATTGAGCTTAGGTACATTTGACGAGATTTGTTCGTATGGGCCAAAAAGAAGACGTTGCGCATGTGCAGGAATTGTTTACTCAATAGACAATAGGTTACACAACCCTAGGGACCTGTGGTTTGATTTGCTTTGTAAAAGTAGCTTTGTGTCTGCAGTAATTATCCGTAGGGTTTAATGCGAATTCCCAAATAATTTATTTGGAAAATATTTGTACCCCATTGTACTTTTTTTTTCTTGTCACTACAGCCCCAGTGGGCCTAGGCCTACCTCCATGAACTTCTCCGTTCACTTCGGTTTTTCTAGATCTTACACATACGGTAGGACTCCCTGGGCGAGTGATCAGCTCGTCGCAAGGCCTCTACCTGTAGACAAACACAGAAAAACGCACACAAACATCCATTCGCGGAATGGGATTCGAACCCACGATCCCGGCTTCCGAGCGAGCGAAGACAGTGCATGCCTTAGACCACTCGTCTACCGTGACCGGCAGTGTATTTCTTATGCTACACTATTTTAATTTGAATTTATTGTTTTGAAATCCAGAGTTCGAGAATACACGAGTTTAAGTCGTCTGCTTCCGTTCTGTCTGCAGAATTATTGTGTGGGATTGTTGCAAAGGCGACCGGTCTACCAGAAAACCACAACCATTCATCTTGAGGGCTGGAGTCCAGCGATTTCCTTGCCGATTTTTCCTGCTACTTCCCCACTCCTTTACGGCCAAATCTCCCCCTGTCCTTGCGTCTTGTTGCAGCTATTCGAGTCACGTGTTCTAACCACCACACGCTTTGCCGCCAGTGAAACACATACACAAATCTCCTCTCCCCCCTCAGAAGATCTACTTTTAAATCCTACACCGCCGTTGGTTGGATCTCTGACACCAATATTCCTCTCTCCTCTCCTCCCCCTCCTTCCGAGAAATAATAGTGGATATAACAATACGGTTTTTTGCCTTTGGTTGCATTGTTTGAACTCTTATTCCTTACAAAAGACAAAAAGCCTTTGGAAGAGCTTACGACGCCTGCTTTCGTTTTCAAGGGGCTACAAGACTCTCCTTATGTTAAATGGCTACGATCTGCTACCAATGTGAGCAAATAGTTACGAATAGGAGCCAAAGATGTCAGTGGTAGAAGGTAGTCTTTGTCGGTTACGGTGTTCGCTTTCTAGTAAACAGTAAATCCGCTTAAAGAAAACTGTTTTTTCTATCTAATTTATTGTTTTGGTGTAAATCCATCTGTTTTTTCCGGGAGTATTCGTATTTTTAATAAGTATTTGTGATGAAATTCCTTTTTAAAAATTTTCGTTTGAAATATAAATGGTCTTTATTCTGCTAGGCCAATAATTATACAATTTAGTGATTCATTTTTTTTTGTGCTTAACGAAAACTAGCAAAAACTCCAGCCATGTTAAAGCTGTCAAAGATTATAAAGGCACATTTTCGTTTTCGTTGTAAAAAAAATATAACCCTCAGTTTACTAATATCGAATTAGATACAGTTAAACTAAAGCCATTCTCTCCCTGTCTGCATCAGATTCCATGAGTAGACAATGACTAAGAAACTTGGTAGCACGAAAAACTTGTAGGTCGTTAGCATAGAGAAAATAATTAGTGTTATTAATTACTTCACATAGGTCATTGACAAATAACATTAAATGCAGTGGTCTCAAAACGATCTCTTGAAGCACACCAGAAAAGGCAACAAAAGGCGATAAGAGCTTGAAGAAAACAGTCTTGTGGGATGTGGATGTTCCTCCGAAACGTCGATTAACACAATATCTACACGGCGCCACATCCCAGAAGACTGCTTTCTTCATAGTCACCGCTGTGAAAACCTCAAATCTTACACCCGATAAGAGCAGTTCAGAAGAAAAAGCGTGGGTTGATCTGTTAAGTAACTTCGGAGCCAGTTCACATATCAGGATATAATCCATAATAGTTAAGCTTAAAGAAATTTATGGATTGTGGGATAAGGTCAGAAGCATTGCTGAGATCAGAGCAAACAGAATCAACTTGACTTTCTGAATAGACAAATGGGGTATCAGAATTAAGGCAGGTAGCGCAATTAGCGATGTGATTTCGGATTTAGCAATCCCGAGCTGAGAGGGATTAACTTCAACTTTAAAGAAATGATAAATATAATCGTATAACAAATTGAAATACTTTAGAAAACTGTTAGCAGCGACAGTAGTCCTGTACGTGTTATCATATAAACTTAAGTTTTAAATAATAATGTAATTATATAACACATTAAGCTCGTAGCTGGTCCTGGTATATTCAAATTTTTATGATTTTGGACAACAGACGAGAAGACAAAAGGTTCTGGACTGAACGGTAGCAAGCATTACCCGAGTTCAATCGCCTCTTAATTTCCTCCTGAATCAGGGTCGGTCCTGGTAGCAAGAATTACAACTCTTTTATCTTTTTATCAGTAAAAGTAAAGGTATCCCTGTAACAGGCCGTGGCGGCCCATAGTGCGGTGAGATGTTGATCTTCCCACATTTTCTAGACAATTGGCCCATAGATGGCGGTAAGGTTGTCAGCCCTACGCGCCTGCCGCCTTTAACCCCACGAACATTCCAAGAATATTCCTTGTACTCATTTCTGTGGGAGGCTGAGTCGACCCCAGAGCCATAGTGAGACTGGAAGGATTAAGTAAATTGAAAAAGAATCCAATTACCTCGTCGGGATTCGATCCAGCGATCTTCAGGCTTATAGCATAGTGCCTCAACCAACTACGCTATCGCATGATCTTTTTATCAGACACTCCTGATATCTTCTGTCCCTCAGTTTATGCTGGCGGGGCGGATTCAGTTTTCAGACTTTCCTCTCAAAAGTTGAGGCAATTTCTTTTGATACTTTTGTTATCATTATACGAATATCCGTTATTGCCATTTCTTTTCTAATATCTTCATTCCCTTTGTGATAAGGATTCTGTATCTTATTACTGCTCCAATTAAATGCCTTTCTGCTGTCTGCGTTCATAATTTTCTTTCGTTAATATCCAACATTGCTGGGTTCTATCACAGGTCAGGTCATGTCAGATTTGTGGTAGACAGAGTGGCACTGGGACAGGTTTTCTCCGAACACTTCGGTTTCCCCTACCAATTCTCATTCTACCAGCTGCTCTACACTCATGATCACCTATCATTCGGGGCTGATGCAGTAGATCAGTTAGTGGCCCACGTACAAAGTGGACTGTCTCTCCCCATCCCCAAGAAATAATAAAAATATATATTCAATATTTGGGTTCATATAAAAGCAGAAGTATTTCTCTTACTGTTTCGAGTGTTAATGAGGTCTTCCAATAGGATTACCATTTTAGTAGTTTCACAGAACTGTTGAAGTGTGTTTAGTTTTATGTTAACACAATTTTTTTCTCCCAAACTGCAATGTGGAAAACTGTACATCACTTGAAGAATGCCGTTTCCTGGGATGTGGTGTCGTGTAGATGTTGTGTGGACTGACGTTTCGGAGGAATTTATGGCACTAATTTTTATGATGGTTCCAGCCACCTGTTCACGCTGGTTCTCGCTCGCGGATTTTTCTACCCTGAAGGTGGAAGCAATATGTTCTTCCGAAACGTCGGTTCACAAAAGATCTACACGGCGCCACACCCCAGAACCTCAAATCTCACATAGTATAGCCCACTTGTCCACGCCTTTCATAATACATGGAATAAAGGCCCTTGTTTGTTAGTGCCAGGAAGTTCAGTACCGCTAATAGATAACACCAAACACAATTTCAGTTCTTTTCCCCTTGGCGACGTAAGAATGAAATTAAATATCTCATGTCATACCAAATCATGGATTAGGTCTATTAGAGACGTGTATTTCGGTATCATAAGAAGTTGGACCTGTATTCACGCCTTTTTCATATTTAACCACAATGTTCATTTGTCGTAATGTGCATTTGAGTTCATAGAAGAATATAGCAGATTAATTAATGGCATGACATCCATGACGGACGAAAGGATTAATATTAATAAATTAGGAAATATAGGTATAGCTTATATTAACAACTCTGGGACGCCTGTAACATTTTTGTAATTGTCTTTAAAAATAACTTACGGAAAAGTGGAATGGAGATGCAATGTGTATTTTAGTTCCCTTTAAAGCTTTTATTTAAAGCAATTTCGGCCCTGTAAATATTTGGGAATTTATGCTCTAGATACTCATGCAGCCTTTCATGTTAGGTGTCCTCTGTTCTCTGATTATAATAACATTAGAATGTGTAGACAATTTTTCGTAGAACTCCCAGTATTAAATTTCATGAAAATGCATTCAACGATTGTCAATTTTTACATGTTGACAGAAAGCTAAGGCAAAACAATTTGGCAACTTTTTTTATGCAGCTTTTCGTTTCGAACTCTCCAAAATTGAGGATATGCTAATTCCGAAATAATGAAATATGAATTTTGATGAAAAAATCAATTTAGCAAAGAAGCAGCAGCAGCAGCAGCAGATGCTCGTGAGATGACAGACCGGGCTGAAGAGAACTTCAGTGCTGTTACCATTCTTTTCAAGTTCTGTTACAGCTATATGTACATGTAGAATAAGCATCTAGATTCAAAATGTCGTGGCATGCGGGTTGCGGAACACCAATGCGCTCTGATTTACTTTCCTAGCCTTACCTGACCACCCTCATGAATTACTTACATCACAGCTGCGTCATTCGAGACTTAACATCCACTTAGGGGACCTTAATACATAGACGGATTTGTTACCTAACTTGCTACGTGGTTGTCTGTGTTATGTAACGTTACGACAATAATGGCGCCCGAAATCGATTTTAACGAAGCATCTTCACTGCCGACCGGAACTGAATGGCTTTTACGTCATAGGAGTTCCAGTGACGTAGAATGCTGGTACATACTTCGCTCTTTTAGCTGATAAAGTGTTTAAATTCGCGTTTAATACTTTAAAATATATGTTAAAATTATCACAGATCTTACCCTCAAGTGTCCCTATTTTATATTTGTATCTTGTGTCCAATATTTCAAGCTTATTTAAGCGTTATGCGAAGTACATGTCGTGGATTGTACAAAGAAGTGGTTCGTTGGGGTATTACCAGACATTCCAGAATTATTTGAGTTATAATGTTCCAGAGCAGAGTTCTGAAACTTATATTTGAATCTCAGAGGGACGAATTAACTGAGAGATGAAGGTACGTTTACACGATCTCTCTCTCTCTCTACACCTAATATTATGAAAGTTGTGAAATAAAGACGAGTAAGGTGACTGGAGGATCTGCCACGGATCAGGGAAACTAGTAATGAACCCCGAATTTTGGATGGAGCTTCCCAGTGAAATGGATCATTTGGAAGTTGTGGCTGTATATAGTGTGATAATATTAAGATGCATATTAGATCGATATGAAGAACAAGGATATCATAGTCTTTATGGCGACTGGATGAACGACTGAGGAGTCGGAGTTCGAGTCCCGGTGGGGCCAAGAATTTTATCTTTTCCAAATAGTCGAGACCGGCTCTGGAGCCCACCCAACCGCCTATCCAGTGGGTACCGGTGGCTCTTTCCCCGGGAGTAAAACGGCTGAGGCGTGAAGCTGACCACTCACCTCCAACTAGTGCTGAGGTCAAGAAAATGTAGATCTATACATCCACTCCCCCATAGGCTTTCATGTTGTAGTGCTTAATTAGTTAAGCACAGGGACAATTTCATCTTTATTATTATATCGATATGAGCTGTGCAAAGGTGGAGTTCAGGGACATTATTCTTTAACACGGTTTTGTGCCTTAGATTTCAAGAAGACATGGGATGTTTTGAACTCCTGAATGACTGTCGACACTTTAAGTAATATTTTATAGGTTACCGTTACCTTGTTACTGTCCATGAACCCCTTAGAGCATGGTGATAACTGTACGTAACTTTCTCCTTTAAGTTTTTAAAACAACTGCATTTGGACACAGCGTATTTATGTGTATCTTCTTGGATGTTATAGTTACTATACTCTTCAAGGAATTGTTTTTGTAGTACCCGAATGCACCCCGTTGTCTCGTGACCTGGGATGTTTAAATCTAATCCGTCTCTCTCCTGAACATTTAATATTTTCTTCTAATCTACGCTTGCATGTCTTCCCTTGAGGTATTAAGGCCGAATGTGCGTATGCATTTTCATATCTCCTTGCGTGCTATAAGCCTTGTCCATCTCATCATCCCAAATGTATTCACCGTAATAATATTAGGTGAAGATTACAGATTACACGGTTTACTGTAACTTCATGTCAGGTTGAGGGCGGGAGGATATAAATTTGTAAATACCGTTTGGACGAGCTTGGCCGTGTAAAGGGTTTAACTAACCACCAACAGGATCGTGAAGTGGGTTAATGCGTATTGCAGCTTGCAGATAGCGTGGCGGATACCCACGGGGATGTAAATTATACCGGATAGGTATTTGGCACGCTGATGTAACCGGCCCCTCGCGTTCTTCCCTTTTCCCCCATGCTGAGATAAATCGAATTATCATACTGGTAATTAATATTACTTTATTTTAAGGTCTACAGTTTTGTGGGAATTGTTATTAATACCAAATGGAACAGTATGCGGGTCTGGCCGTTTAACCCAAAATTACTTCGTGTGTTTTATTTCGGACACACCTATATTCGATTTCTCTGATTCAACCTTAGTTTTCTGAGGTATGTCATATTCTTTCATTTTTTTTTTCCTTTCATCTTCTCATTTCTCCCCACATATTCTTCTCTTTCTCTTGATTCCCCTACCTTATCTCCCTTCTATATCGTCTGCCTATACCTCTCCCCATCCTGTTTCGCTGTACACACTATAAACCTACTCCCATATTCTCACTTTTCATGCGTCTTCGCATCTCCTGTCTTGTGGAATATTTTACAACACTGTCTGTAGTTAGAACATAACGTTGCGTGGAATGGTAGGACGTCACATGAATAATGAATGTAAAGATTTTTTAAGTGGTCATGACGTAGTTTCTGTGCTTTTCTGACATTTTCCTAGAGAAACTGAAGAGAACCACGAAAATATAATCAGAATAACAGGTATCTTGCTCGAGAACCGAACGGAATACCATCCGAATACAAGTCAAGAGCACTATCTCGGATCTGACGGCTACTTTTCTTTGTTTACATATTTCTTTTGGGGTGGGGGGGTTACACTACTGCTCCGTAACTTAATGTACTTTACACAAATGCACCAAGTGAACTCACAACGAGGCTGTTTGTGTCTACATGTCCTGCAGGGTTTATCCACTAATCACTATACACGGTGCTATAAGTTTTGTGTTTGGGATATAGACTCATAACGGCTGTTCGAATTTCACTTTTTTCTTCCGGTAAACTCCATTTTGTATGAACATATATTCGAGATATATCGATTTGACGAAGAACGGTTCGCGGGAATAAAAAATTATATATTACATAATCTCTCTGTGTATATATAGGTCTCATTAAAGGCTGTGATTACAGTTCTTATTTTTAAAACGTGGATTAAGACTTTATACAGAAGGAAATAAGTGTAATTGTTCTATAGTCTGGGCCATAATGCCGTGTAGTCCAGTGGCTTACATCCCAGAAGACAGAGGGCTACATTACCACAGCTGTGAGAACCTCGCATCTTGAAAATAAGTTAGGCGTTGGAAGTATGAACTATTAATATTACGGTCTTCTAAGATGTTACACCGCGATGTATGCCAAAGTTCAGCAGAAACTTCTAGAAATATCCCGACTGTGTGAACCCTAAGTATCAGACAGTGCGACGAGCTGATCACCCGTCCAAGGAGTCCTACCGTCTGTAAAAAAATATTATGTAACTAAGAAATCAACCCTTTGCTCCAAAATGGAAGCCAGTGGATAATAAATATTATAGATGTTGTGGGGCTGGGGACCGCCTCTGTTGTCTAGTGGTCAGAGTTCCTGGGTACAGATCAAGAGGTCCGGTTTCGATTCCCAGCACTGCCAGATTTTCTGAGAAGTAGTTGGTCTGGAACGGGGTCCAGTAAGTCTCGTGAATATAATTGAGGAGTTATTTCAAGGAAATAGCTGCTCCGGTCTAGAAAACCGAAATTAACTGCCGTGGGGATTCATTGCGCTGAACACGCGACACTCTCTATCCGCTAGAGTTGGCACTAACATCGCCGACAAGCGGCGATCGCTCGGTCGGTATAGTTCGCTTGCGGACTAAAACCACCCAGTATTTTTGTGAGGCTGGGAGATGAATGAAGCTGGCTTGGTGTAGTGTCTACTGATGGTTGTACTACTGGTCGTATTAAACTTCTTATTTCTACTGTCAGTAATTGGATTAATTATTTGGTCGAGTTAAGCGTCCATCAGGATTTAAGAAGTCTTTATGATGCTGCACTACAATCCGTTGAAGAGTTTATGGAAAGCCACATATAAACATAGGAAGTCTGTAGGGCTGGGTATCGGTTGCTCGCGGCTGCCACGCGCAGTTCTTTATGCTCGGCAAACTCCTTCATTTGTGTACCGTGTTCATGTCCAGCATCGAAGCGTGGCAGCCGTATGCGGCCGTTGATCAACGTTGTTCTTCAGGTACTCAGACGCTACAAGATTATATCAACTGAAAGAGCACAGCACACTGGAATCCCTTTGCCTCTGGACAAAGAACCGCCCTGATTTTTTTCGACACGAGCCAACTTCGTTCTGCCGCGCGCGGCAACATGGTATCGACTTTGCGAGGCAAGGGAACCAACATTGCCTTGTGCGGCAGCCGCGCTCAATCGATACCCTGCTTAAGGCGTTACGTTGCCGCGCGACATACAGAACATTTGTAGACGAACATGTTAGTGCAGGTGTCCATGTGCCTAATGACCTCGCCATGCACGGCACTGCGTATAAGTGGAGTAGTCAGGTTCACGCTCCAGCCACTTCACACCCAGCAAAAGATTCCACCGAATTCCTGTGATATTGTGTGTCAACCTCATGGTCGTTATGAATGAGATGACTTAGTTAGTTATTGGAGAGGGTGGGTTTCCCCATGCACTTAGACCAGTATTGGTCCATTGTGCTTCCCTCTATGATAGTCTACCAGTCTCTATACCCTACCGATACTGGTGCGTACCATCAGTCCCGACCGAGCCAGCGAGTTCGGCCTCAACTGGCATAGCGGTATCTATAATGCTTCCCCCATATGAGATGACTTACTTACTTACTTACTTACTTACTTACTTACTTACTTACTTACTTACTTACTTATAGAGCTGAGCCCTTCTTGAGAAGCCAAATCTGCAGCTACTCAAGAATTTCCCAGCATTTTATGGAACCCGAAGGTTCATTACCGTGTTCACAAGAGCCCTCCACTGGTCCCTCTCCTGAACCAGATCAATCCAATCCATACCATCCCATCCTGTCTAAGGCCCCCCCATACACACACAGTTTGGCCTTCCGATCGACCTTACAGGCAAAACTGTGACAGTTTACCCCCTCCCTTTCCTCCCCATACACGCGCAGATAAAGCGGCAGGCTTCATGCCACAATCACGGTCTTCCAGCCTATAATGTTGAGTCACACGTCACGTGCTACGGCCCTGCAGGCAGAACTGACGGACTGACGGCTTTCCCACAGGCCAACAGTGCAAACGATTGGCCGGCCGGCCGCACCACACACGTCAGTGTTGCCTTTCAGTCTTCAACTGTGCAGGCCGAACTGGAGGCCAAATTGTGTGTGTATGGGGCCCCTAAGATACATTTTAATATTGTCCACCCACCTACACCTTGGTCTTCCTAGTTGTCTCTTTCCTTCTTGCTTTCCCATCAATATCCTACGTGTATATGCATTCCTCTTCTTCCCCATTCGTGCTACATGCCCTGCCAACCTCTATGAATGAGGTGTCAAAGACGGAAATTCCTGCCGTTGCCGGGAATCGAACCCCGGTCTTTGCCTCACAGACTGAACTATTCGCGATGGGAGGCAATAGCGGTAGTCGTAATTTCAGAAGAATTCTTGGGACGAACTACCGCGGACTCTTGTCGTGTATTAAAAGGTTCTTTGGCATGACCGGAACCCGCACCTATCACGCCCGTGTACATAGAAGGTTCGACCCCTCCCCTTTATACCGGCTTTGAGCCAATCCCGCTGAGCCTTTCCTTCAATATAGGCCGGTCCCAAAACCGCACGAGCTAATGGAAGGTGCTAATAATTTATACGCTCAACGAGAAAGGCAGCAGCGCGCTTCCTATGAATTGAGAGCCTTCTTTATCAAAATCACTTAAACGAGGCTTGTTGCGTTTCCTAAATCTTGCGTCATTTCTTTCTGCAATCAACATTTGTAATATTCGTTCATCTCTGTTTAACATACGCACCACAGAAGACGGAAAACCAAGAAAACAATGAGAAATGCTCTTACGTTTGATAGGGTCCTATGCACATTTCTCAGAATTGTTCTCTGGCATTTTACATACGTACCTCATTATCCTGGGGGTCCGCGGTAGCGTAGTTGGTTGAGGCACTATGCTACGAGCTGTAAGGTCGCGGGATCGAATCCCGATCAAGTGGATTTTTTCAATCTACCTACTCGTTCCAGGTGCACTATGGTGCTGGCGTCGACTCAGCCTCTAACAGAAATTAGTACCGGGAATCTACCTGGGGGGTTAAGAGCGGCTGGCGCGTAAGGCTGACAACCTCACCGCCATCTGTCAAACGCAGGTTGCGACGAATCTTAATAAAATTTTGCATAGTATTAATGCATCTATGATATTAAACCCGGAACTCACGTTTATGATTTGACATAACTGTCCTAGTCTTCTGTGCACTTTCGTCAGCACGCACTGCATATGTGACTTGAAATGTAATTTCTTTGTCCAAAGTCACTCCAAGATATTTGAGTTTAATTTTCCACGGTAAGGGGTGGTTAAGGAGTATCTGTTGATTGGTCAGGCGTTTCGAGTATGTTACAGCCTCGCATTTGGGAACGTTCATTTGTATTTGCCACTTCCTGAGCCAGAACTCTAGATCCTGTCTAATTTCCTGCAATTTATTCCCAACAACTTTATGTTTAAAGCCTTCAACCTATATATCGGTATGGATTTACAAATTAATATTCAGTCTGTAATCGAAAGGAATATCTCTGATATAAATATTAAACAAGGTCGGACCTCGTATACTGCCTTATGGGACTTCCGCTCTGATTTTTTTTTGTCTGATAGGGCATGCGGTATTGCTGGCGGCTGTAGAGTAACTTCGATTTTCGAGCTAGCTTTAAATAAATTCTGTCGGTGAAAGTAGGACAAGTGACATGTCATTTTTTTTATTGAGCCTGAGTGCCAGACCATATTGAAGCCTCTCTCGATGTCTGGATGCAGTACTACCGGTGCTTTCTTGTGATTGAATCCACGAATTGTATGCAAGATCCATTTTGTTAGAAGAAAAGCAGTGACATTCTGGCGCCAGTATTGCTCCGGTCTTGTTTACCGACTTCTGGTGTAGAAAACGCTGCATACTTTTCTTTAATTACCCTAAGAAAGTTTTCTGATATTGCCTAGTAAGCCGAGGACCGCCTCTGTGGTCTAGTGGTCAGCGTTCCTGGCTACAGATCCAGAGGTCCGGGTTCGATTCCCAGCTTTACCAGATTTTTTTCTGAGAAGTAGTGGGTCTGGAACGGGATCCACTCAGCCTCGTGAGGATAATTGAGTAGCTATTTCAAGGAAATATCGACTCCGGTCTAGAAAATCGAAATTAACGGCCGGACCACGCGACACCCTCTATCCACAAGAAGTTGGCACTAACTTCGCCTACAAGCGGCCGTCGCTCGCTCGGTCGGTATAGTTCGCTTGCGGACTAAAATCACGGAGTTTGTTTCGTTTTTGTTTGCCTAGTAAGCCGATTGGCCTATAATGTCTACGGTCCTTTTCTTCCTTTTTGGGTGTAGGGAACAATAGTGTTTTCGCCATTTTCTAAGAGTTTGAGAAAACAAAATTTCAGTTTATTCTGTTTCGTGTTTCATACCACAAACCTCACAGATCACAGTCAAAGACATTAAAGTTGTCGAAGCTCGTGGTCAAATGATGATCCCGGATTCACATCTCATCTTTCCTCGCTGATTTTTTTTTAAATTTACCTCAGTCCAGTCAGTGAATGCCGGGATATTGCCTCAGATTCGGCCACCACCACTTCCTTCCTCATGCTTTACAGTTCATTATTCATTAAGCCTACAGTTCCAGGCTAGTGTGCGCTACTCTATAAGCATTTTAAATAAACAGTAATTAAAAGAAAGAAATAAAAATACTGCGGAATCTTGCCAATATATACGGTAGCCAGGGCTCTTACAGCGATGAGTAGGTATTACGATAGATGTTCCACATATAATTCCAATCCTAAATCCCGATCTCTTTTCAATTTTGAGACTCTGGTCGTACAGCCTGCACAGGAGACAAACTGTTTACGGATTGCGTCATATCTTCTCCACCTGAAGACGGAAATAGAACCAACTGCTGAAAAGTTTCGCCTCTTATATTAAAAGTAGGGCGGTGGTCAGGATCCTAATAAGGAGCCTTACGTTGAATTGATCCCCCTGGAAGGAGCACTTCCGCCTGTCTGAAGGCGATTTTACTGGAAGCCTGTATGAGGGAATATCGTCAGAAAGGAGGAAAAGGAGTGGGGGAGGAAGAAGAGGAAGGAAAAAGAAGATTGAGGTTTTATGGGATGTGAACAGTGTCATGTTGGAAACAGGTACAAATATTTTTAGGAATCTGCTACCTCCGATACCTTGTACCTACATCTACCAAACTACACGGAACCACATCCCACAAGACCGCAGTCTTCATATCTACCACCTTTAGAGCCTTAAGTCTCATACAAGGAGAGAGAAGAGACAAAAAGGTAACGCTATCCCTGTAACAGGTAGTGAAAGTCCATGGGGTTGTGAGACATCGAGGTTCTCACATTATCTAGACAGTCGGCTCACAGATGACGGTAAGGTTGTTAGCCTTACGCGCCGGCCGCCCTTTACCCCCCAGAAAGATTCCTGATACTTACTTCTGTTAGAGGTGAACGCATTAGGTGAATTGAAAAATTCCAATGACCTCATCGGGAATCGAACCCGCGACCATCCGGCTTGTAACATAGTGCCTCAAGCAACTACGCTACTGCGTGCCCACAAGAAAAGAGAAAAGTAAAATAAAATTTTAGGAATAAGTGTAGAAGAAGTAATGAAGAACACGGAATAGAAGAAAATAAATAATCCTACCTTGTCTCCTTGACCACTTCTTCAATAATTTTGTAAAGATTTGGTTGGAATGAGTGAAGCTTACATGTCAGACTTTCTGCTAGGGTTCAAATTAACAATTGTAGATGCACGTGGACCGTACTGGTCACATCACGGTCGATACGAAACAGATCGCGTGTTGGCATCAACTAATGCTACCAACACAAACCTTTCTCCCTACGGTTAGGAAATCCGAAAATATTTGTTTCCGCCATCCACTATCGGAGTCCCTGCTGGGTTCTTGAGCCTCCTCTCCCTGAAAGGTCAGCCATTTGCGTGTTCCTGATGAGGTGGTCCTAACCCCTGTGTCCGAGGAAAGCAACTCCTCATAAGCAGGATTTGTACCCCACAAGCTGGGGCTTATGATGATCAGTACATTGCACGTAGACAATACATATCCTGGAGCAGTGTCTTTAAAAGCAATATTTCTTCGTCTTCTGCGTTTATGTCGGTTTTATTATGACCATCATCATAAAAATCTTTATCTCTTCCTCACTCTATTTTCAGTGCTTCCCCGTATGCTTATAATCAACCAACTCTCTGAAGCAGAGACCTTGGGATACTGTCCACTGCTCAGCTATGTCAGGAAATTTCCACGCACTATATGGACCCCTTGAGCTTTATTACTGTGTTCCTGCCACTGGTTTAGATTCTGAGACTAATGAATTCAGTCTGTAATATTAGTTTTAATATTATCCTTCTGTACAAACCTAGGTCTACAGAATTTAAACNCTAATGAATTCAGTCTGTAATATTAGTTTTAATATTATCCTTCTGTCTACAGAATTTATAGGCAGTACAAGAAAATTAGTGGCTGTGCATTGTGATGACCTTGTAACAACAGATTGGAATCTGTAACATATGGAAATTAAGGCAAATTAAAATCTGCAAAGCACTTATTTCAAATATAAAAGTAAAAGCTTTCTCGTGTTAGCCACTCTATCATGCCTGTGTAAACAGTTTGCTCCAACTCACAACCCACATGCTGATGTTATATGTGTAATGGGTTCTTTTGCTGTAATCGTTACTGATAGCCTCTGTTGGGGTCTTGCAATTTGCATTGTTTCGTTTTTATTAGCCTTCTTTCCCTAGTTTGAATAAATAAAAGTAGACTTGTGAGATCACCTTGCTGTATGTGTCCAACCTTACCGTTGCTAAGAAACGCTCGGTAAACACATTCCCGCTACAACGAATACATACCAAGCAATAGAAGAATGGTTGGACCCATCGTTTTCTATGCAGTTAATGTCGTATTAAGGAAAATATGCGATTAGTTATTCCCAGAAATTCCAGCTTACCCTTTCCAGCCCTATTTAAGGTATTGTGGCGTGCCACCAGCACGTGCACCAGCCGGAATGGTTGAGATCAGGGTTTATTTCCTAGGCAACGAGCAGCGTTCCCGCGTCAACGGCTAGGAATCAGAACGCATCCATTGCTATACAGCAGCTAGCAATATCCAAGCAACGAATTGTTTGAAGCAGCGGTTGCATAGCAGCGGGCGAAATTAACCCTTCGACAAGGTGTTTCCTATTCAGTCCGAGTGCAAGATATAATAGTTCGTGNGGAATAACTAAGGAGCATCCCCCGTGTGGAGGCGGGGTCGAATACCTCCACCGTGACCCTGCGAGTCGTAGGAGGCGACGAAAAGGGAAGCCTCATATCTGAGACAGTAAAATATGGTCGCGAGTCCCAAGGGACTCCGACCCGAGAAAGATCGCTCTGGCAATGGCCAGCAGCATATGCACAAGACAGACCCGTCCTCTCGTCAGAGAGGGCGCCCCACGAAAATAAAACCGTAACTGTCAAACGGTAAAATTAATATCTGGTCATGAGCCCCAGATGGGGCTCGACACCAAGACTTACTGACTGACTGACCGACCGTCAGTCGCAATGTGACTTGGACTTGGACTTAGTTCGTATCCGACGAGAGCTAAGTACAGCTGAGCTCTGAGCAGAAGACACTTCACCGAGATTAGCTGCGCAAGATTGTTGTGACATTGAAGAAGAAACGTCCGAAGACGTTACAAGTGCGAACAACTGTGTGAACGTAAAGAGCGAGCTTCCAACAAATACTCGTTCAAATCCGAGACCCCACACAATTTCTTTTCGCGTTACGTAGCAAACACGCGACCATATATTTTAATATCACCCCCACCTGTGCCTAGGTCTTGCAAGTGGCTTCTTACCCTCGTTGTTTTCCGACCAAAATTTTGTAGCATTTCTGTTCTGTCCAAGCTTGCTTGCTATCCTACCCATCTCATCCTCCCTGAATTTTGCCTTTCTTCAGTGAATGGTACAAATTATGAAGCTCCTCATTATGCAGTTTTCTACAGCTCCCTCTTACTATGGGGCTTGAGCGTAATTTGTGCTTTACTCTCAAGACAAACGTGAACTCCTTACTCAACATGGGAGTGCGCATAGCGACTGGCTGCGGGCTGGACAACCAGGGGTCGGAGTTCGAGTCCCGGTAAGGTAAAGAATTTTCTCTTCTTTACGTCGTCCATACCGTCTCTGGGGTCCACTAAACTACCTATTCAATGGGTACCTGGGGCTCTTTTCCCAGTGGTAAAGCGGCAGGGGCGTGAAGCTGACCACTCACCTCTAGCTAGTGCGGAGGTCAAGAAAAAGTGGATCTATTCATGCACTCACCTGTAGACCTTCATATGGGATCAACGATTTGTGGATAGCGTAATTGGTTTATAGGTGTATTTCATACTCTTAAGTAATTAGGCTATCTTCTTTGAGTAATAAGGAGCGCCTAATGTGGACATGAAGTCTATGCGCCTGTATGTGACCCAGTACCAGGTGCCTAAGTCGTTAGATTTTTCTTTGGGTTTAATATGGGAACCTTTCAGTAAAACATTGTCGGCACATTCCGTTTTCAGCCATATTTACCGATAATAATATACATTTTTACAATTACTGACGGCCTCTGTTCTCTAGTGGTCAGAGTTCCTGGCTACATATCCAGAGGTCCGGGTTCGATTCCCAACTTTACCAGGTTTTCTGAGAAGTGGTCTGGAACGGTTTCCACTCAGTCTTGTAAGAATAATTGAGGAGCTATTTCAAGGAAAGAGCGGCTGCGGTCTAAACCGAAATTAACGGCCGTGGGGATTCGTTACGATGACCACGCGACACCCTCTATCCGCTGAAAGTTGGCACTAACCTCGCCGACAAGCGGCGGTCGCTCGGTCGGTATAGTTCGCTTGCGGACTAAAACCACGGATTTTTTTTTTTCATAAACCATCAGTGAAATGTTGTATCGCAGGTAAATTTAAGAGCTGCAAAGAAAGCCATATGCGGTTTTGTGTGTTACGTTACAGAGTTTAGGCAACATGCTTTGCAATCTTATTTTTGTGTTTCTTTAAAACAGTTACTTTTCACTTTGTCTCCCGCTCTGGTTTAGTAATACCACTACGTTTCGAAAATTGGTTACGTTATTGCCTTGATTTTGATTTTCCATGGAATGATATAGAATCAGTTGCATTTGGTAGTCATTGTAACGTACGGAAACAGAATGAAAAGGGAGTTAATTGTGTGATTGTAACGCGAATAGCATTAGCACTAACAAATGTACAAAGTGAAATTATATAAAACACAGTCCACAAAAGCCAGTTATGGTCGATGTGCTTGGCTCTGTGGATCAGACAAAACACTCCTCAGGATGCAGCTGTGTGGCACCAACACAAAAGGAAGTTCCTAGCTCTCCTGCCGCCGCAGTTTTGAAACATCCCCTCTCTCCACTGCCAGAAAGTTTAGAAACGGATCCCATGTTTGTTCTGCATAAGCCCAGAATCGCCACGCTGGCTTCAAACCGCACACAGAGAGCAACCGATTTACTTCCGTGGAAAACCGTCTCAAGCCACAATTACAGTTTTCGTGGCGATGAAGTTGAATAATAATGAAAAAATAGTTTACAAAAACAGCACCAAGATAAAAAGCGTGAGAAATTATTTTAGATTTGAATAATACGAAGTTATAAACAGCCAACTGAAATTTGGATTTTGTAATAACGTGGAATTTCTTCATCGACTGAATTGTTACTTCTTGGGGGTCATGTAGTACGCATGGGAGACAAGGATTTTGGTATGAAAGTCAGAAGGAAAGAGATCACTAGGAAGATCTAGACTTAGGTGGAAAGTTGATATAACAAGAAATTATGGCAAGAACTGAACGTCCACTGATACGGCTCTGACTGCATAGAAAACGAGTCCAAGAACTCTATTGTTGCGTGGGTATTCGTTTCCGCGGGATCATATTTACCGATCGATTGCTTAGCAACGTTGAGAGGGGGATACACAGACAACGAAGTGATCTCATAAACCTCAATTTTATGTTTTTCAAAAGAAGGAACGCAAGATAAATTTGGGCCTTAGAGAAATAGGATGGGGTGGTATGGACTGCATTCATCTGGCTTAGGATGGGGATCAGTGGAGAGATCTTGTGAACACGATAATGAACTTCGGGTTGCATAAAATGTTGGGGAATCCTTGAGTGGGTGAGCGACAGATGGCTTCTCAAGAAGAAATTAGTTAGTTCTTAAATTAGTACTGTGTTGTTATGAACTAACTTGTTGAATGGTGATTTTAAGAGAAGACTAAAGAAGTGAAGTCCGTACTCTTACTCTCAGCTTAGTGAAAGGCTCCATGGTGTAAGATCTTTGTGGACAGTGGTGGATATTTTGATGGGCAAGAAACCAACTCCAGAAGTGCACAAGTGTGTTCACAGAAGCCTGTCATGGAACTGTACATACTCTGAGCCACTTGAATCGAGATAGCTACTTCATATGTTTTTAGTATGTCCCTACCGCCGATCAGAGTTGCCACGCAGTCTGAGACGTGAACTGTCATCGCCCACTCGAACACTGGGATCGTGGGTTCGAATCCAACTCAAGGCATGGTTGTCTGTGTACACTTAATCAGTGTTTTTGTTTTCCCATGTAGGTAGTTGCCTTGCAACGGGCTGATACCCCTTCCAAGGAGTCCTACCGACTGTCTTACGATTAAGAAAGTGAAGTGAAACAGCCTTTCACAGATGCCCTATGTTCCAAAGTGGGAGCAACAGGAAAGAGAGAGAGAGAGAATGACCGTACCATTTAACTCGTAGGTCTCCAGTTATTATTAATTTTGATGTTCTTCGATCAAATTGTACAAATTTATTTTATGTAAATGTTGTATTCATTCTCTATCATTTCAGTTTAATATATTTGATGTGATGATACGTGATGGTTAATATTATGGGATGTGTCACCGTGTAGCCTGGTTTATAGGCACCATCTTTTCGAACACACGTATAGCCTCCATCTTCAGGGTGGATAGAGGCAGCAGATTCCTTTGAGTTTCGTCTTTAGAGCTATAATGCCCTGTGGCCTTGAAGTCGACGCAGCCTCTAAAAGAAATGAATGCTAGGAATTTTCTTGGGGTTAAAGAACGGCCGGCGCGTAAGGCTGACATCCTCACCGCCATCTGTGAGTTGATTATCTGGAAAATGAGGGCCTCTCGACGTCTCACAACCCTGTAGGCCTGCAGGCCCGTTACAGGGACAGCTTTACCTTTTACCTTAGAAGAATTGGATGCGATAGTGTGGGCTGGATTGGTTCGGTTCAAGATCGGAACCAATGACTGGTTCTTGTGAACACGGTAATAAACATTCAGCTTGAATAAAATTCGGAAAATTAGCTGAGCTACTGTTAGCTTATATTGACTGCGCTCCATGCAGTTAGTTAATTAGTTAACTCATAAGGGAAAGTATAGGATATGGGTGGGAAAGCCAGTAAGAAGGCCAAGACGTATGTGGGTGGATAATATTAAAGTGGATCTTAAATACGATGGGTTGGTATGGACTGGATTGATCTGGCTCAGGATAGGGACCAGCGGAAGACGCTTCTGAACACAGTAATGAACCTTCGGGTTCCGTAAAATGTATAAAATTCTTGAGTAGCTGCACAACTGGTGGCTTCTCAAGACAGGCTCAACTTCGTAGAGTTAGTTAGCTATAAGGGGAAATACTGTCTGTCCCTTTGTCCATTGGCGTGTTATATCTCCAGAAGTAGTTAACTAATTTGCATAAAACTAGGCGCTGCAGATCCATGCTGAAAGTTGTTGAGTGAAATTTACTTTACAGGAAGTCTAAGTTGAACTACCCCATTTTTCTCACAAACCAACTCGTTTTACGTGACTTAGAACAATAGATGTCTCTAAAGTTATACGGTTTTTATTTAAAATACTCCTTTTTAGTAATTGCTTAATGAATTGCGAGGCCAAGTGATTTCTGCATGTCGGCTGTAGATTGCATCAGCGCTGAGTGAACAGTGTGACCAGTGAAATTCGCAATTTGCAATTTATAATTACTGAAACAGTACTTCAACTTAGTTCATGACCGCATCCTTCCATATCCTTTCCTGTCATTCTGCGCTATATAATCTGAGCTATTCGCAGCGTTATTAATTCAATTCATGTTTATTTACGTGCAGACTTAACAGCACCGAAGCCAATTACAAAGTAAGCACGAGTACATAGAGATATACAAAAATAATTAAAAACAAAATACAAAATATGACAGTCTACATAATGGCAATAAATTAATAATAATACACGTAAGTAAATAAAATATACTATTTCAGATTTTGTTTTCTTGGTGTATCCGCTTAAATATTTCGCCTTTTCCAAGGAGTAACCGCAGATTTCAAACAATTACTAACATGATATTTTGTAAACGCCATTTCGTCACCTCTCAGGTTTTTCCTTTTGCCTGGAGTTTTGTAATGACAGGACGCTCCTAAAGCAGACACTGGCTGGAATGCATACAGCAAAAGTAAATAAATTTAAAACAAAGACCAGCGCGCGTAACATCAACAATACGCAGGAAGTAGGAAACAAAGTCCCTTCCCACCCTCATATATAGGGGTTGCAAGCAAACCCTTATCTGAATCCAAACTCTGCCATGACCGCTAAAACCGCGAGTAGACCTTCCTTTAACAATGTAGTTGCCACGGCTTTGGGAACAGGGTCGAAAATAAAACCCACCGGATTAGGGCATTAGAGAGGAGACCGAACACTGTCCTGGAAGACAGAGAGACGAAAGTTTTGAATCTGCACACACGAGATTACGTTCAACCCATAGCTTCCTTCACTGATGCAGAAATACGCATGGGGCGGAATATATATTTTTTCCTTTCCTCAAATTTCATGTCATAAGGAAAAAGTGCAATATATTTTTACAGCAGCATTTCTGGATAAGCAATAAATTTAGTTTCACTTTCTGGGACACGTAAATATAAGGTACAAATGAGAAATGAAGTCAAAACAGCCAACAAGGGAAGTTTCTAAAGCTGGAAAGGCCAGAGCTTTAGTACAGTCATCAGAACCAGATCAGTCCACACATGCCCGCATGTGACACAAATGTTTGCCTGTTCTATGGTTTTTGTGTGTTACAGTCAGTGGTCGTAGTTGTCGCGAATATAAGAAAATGGCGACATCAATGAAATGGATGATTGAGTCGGTTTATATTTTCCGAAGAAAAGTTTCACTCGACAGCAACACTACTAAGTCTATATTGTTATTCTGTCAAGTTTAGTAAAGCAAAATTGAAAAGCATTGGCGATAAAGCATCTCCTTGTTTTAGACCATTCTACTTTACCATAACGATATATAATATTGTCACGTGATTGAGTGACTATAAACGGGGTTTGGATTGATAAGAGAATTAATTGAATATTTCTATATCGTAACCACAACCAACTGTAGCGCTATCGCTAATTCGCACAGTCTACAATTCACTACAGCACTCACTATGTCTTTTCAGTCTAATATATCTTCACCAGTCGTTGGTCGGTAACGGTTTCTAATGACGGACGTTCCCTCTGCTATGGTTTCCCGAACTACCTCTATGTCTCAGCTACCAGATTCTAAGAGCAGCACCTCACAACAACTGAACTGCAGATCTCAAACTGCTCAGCAACTCACCAATCAACTCTTCACATCCCTGCACTGCACTGCCTAACTCTTACTAATTGTCGTGCTTATAACACCTTGGCACGTACCGAACAGAAAGCATTGTTCTTCTGTTGCTATTAAATTGTTGTTTGTTAGGAATCTGTTGCCTAGCAGTGAACAGTTTTTGCAGAGACATTACATAGCAACGGGCCTTCATGCTACAACATCACAGTAAATCAGTTCTGAAATGTTATTGTCAGATCTCGGTCATTAAAACAAAAAGACTGGGATCAGCACAAGTGAGCTTCCTTTTATCTTTGTAAGACCAGATCACCCGCAAAATGGGGGAATTACAATCAGAACTGATACTGCGTAGATATCTAATGCTACAGATCTCGTTGTTATTCTTATTTTATTTTTTGAAGAACGTATTACCTAAATACAGGTTCTGTCTCCGTTAAATCTGACACGTATAACCTCAAAGTTTCTCAGCGTCGCCATCTTGTGATGTGTGTGTTTATAGGGCCGCGCCATAGCTCAAGCGGTTAGTCGCTGGCTTCCCACCACGGCGGCCGGGTTCGATCCCGGGTCTGGTCAAGTGGGATTTGTGGTAGACAAAGTGACGCTGGGGCAGGTTTTCTCCGAGTACTTCGGTTCCCCTGCCAATCTTCATTCCACCAATTGCTCCACAATCACCCTCACCTATCATCTGGGGCTGATACAATAGACCAAAAGTGGCCGCAGTACAAGGGACTTAGTCCCACCCCACTAGCAGTACAAAAGAAAAGTATGTTTCTGTTCTATCAAGGTACAGAATTTAACGCACCTAACCACGGTATTCGTTAGTTTTCGCCACCAAACTTAAAGCGGGATATAACTGTCTTATGTTATTTTACTTCAGCAGCAGCAAGCAATTTAAGTTGCATATTTCTCAAAGCTCTATTGCCGTACATCATTTCGGGACTCTGAATTGTCTCGCTATTGTAGCTCCCACCTCAAACTTTGCGAGTTTGCCATTGACTCTAGGCAATTAAAACATGCGGCGTTGTGGTGGAATCCAGTGGCGCAAGGCTCACGCAAAATTTAGTTAAAATGGACGCACTGTTTCGAAGGTCGTTAAAAAAACCAATTATTAAAGAATCAGTCAACTGACACATAATTCTGATATTTATTTACATGTATGTGACGTGAAAATTTAAAAAGTATATGGGGTAAAAAGGAGTGAAGCTATCCCTATAATAGGCCGTGGAGGCCCATAATTTTTTTTTATTTGCTTAGTGGGGGGTGGAGTCCAACTTGGGTCCACTCGGCACGGCGGCCACTGATTGGCCTATTGTAGCCTGCCCCGGGTGATTATGATGATGGAGAATTTGGTGGAATGAAGATTGGCAGGGGAACCGAAGTACTCGGAGAAAACCTGCCACACCGCCACTTTGTCCACCACAAATCCCACTTGACCAGATCCGGGATCGAGCCCGGGCTTCCACGGTGGAAAGTGGAGGCCCTTAGGGTTGTGAGACGTCGAGACTCCCATATTTTCTACACAGTCGATTCACAGATGGCGGTAAGATTGTCAGCCTTACGCGCCGGCCGAACTTTAACCCCAGGAAGATTCTTGATACTCATTTCTCTTAGAGGCTGAGCCGATCCTAGGGCCTTAATGGGGCTGGAAGGATTCGGTCAATTGAAAAATTCCAATGACATTCGGAATCGAACCCGCGACCTTCCGGCTTGTAGCATATTGCCTTAGCCAACTACAGTACAGGTTCTAATAGGGGAACTAGAAAATTCTTTCATAATTTATACACATCATCAACCATTTAATTTGTTTTGATAGACTCCTTTGCCACTTTCGTTAAAAAGTTTGCTTTTGCTATGATTGAACTAAGCACACAGAAAATGGCAAGTCATGTCTTTCCTTCGCAAACCTCGACTCGCCGCAAGAAAAGCGCAATATCAAACTACTAATTTATATGTTATTTCAAATACAACCTTTGTTTTTATATTTTCTAAAGAAAAAAATACGATCCCTATTACGAAACATGTCACGTAAATATCACTCACTCAGTCATGGAGCCGAGTCGTTCATCAGAAGCTACCAGTTGTGCAGCCACTCAAGAACTTCCCAGAATTTTATGGAACCCGGAGGTTCATTACCGTGTTCACAAGAACCCTCCACTGGTACCTACCCTGAGCCAGATCATTCCAATCCGTACCATTCCATCCTATCTCTCTAAGGTCCATTTTAATATTGTCCAGCCACCTACGTCTTCGTCTTCCCAGTGGTCTCCTTCCTTCTGGCTTTCCCACAAATATCCTATATGCATTCCTGCTATAAAAATGATATGACAAGCGAAATAATTTTTGTTAACATTTCATGTATATTATTCATGAAACAAATCAATAACGCCTGCACCATTATGTCAATCTCGTTACTGCATAAGGGCCACAATGAAATAGTGTTCCTGACAGGCTACAATTTCCCATCCTCTAAAGACTTGGCCTACCAACATTTGTGGATAGAAGGATTCTTTCTTGTGAGATATAACGCCAGTCAATCAAATGGAGAGATATATCGCGTCCATCTTCAGGATTGAAGAGTAAGCCAAGAAATGAACTACCATTAACCAAGCAGCAAGACGAGCTGCTTTGCTTTCTGCCTGCTTCGTGTTGTTTTCTTCCTTGGCTTACTCTTCAACCTTGAAGATGGAGGTGATATGTTCCTCCGAAATGTCGGCTCTTACCTCACTACACGGCGTTATATCCCAGAATGTAGAACTCTTCATGGCCATCGTTGTGAGAACCTCAGAAGCAACATTTGTACCTAGAAAAAGAGAAGTAGTTGACAAGTAGCCTACGTTTGTTATACTTGAAGCATTCTGGAATCCACGCGTATCACGTTTCGACACAAATCGGCTGAGAAGTATTACATTGGAAAATTCTTCACACACTGCATAGTTACGTTTGGCAAAATCTAAGTAAAGAAAATTTTTCCTTATTACTTTATAAAGTAATAAACAGTAAAAATAGTCCGTTATTTGATACTTTAACTTAGGAAATAACCGGCTTTATTTACTTGATTACTATCCAGGTAACAAACATATCTTCCATTTGTGGAAAGTGCATATAACACTTCTGCACTAATACAGAGGTATCGAGATGCCCGAGGACTTCAGTTTTTGCAGTTGAAACATCGGAAGCTTTTGGAACATAAGTGGTCTATCAAATGACCGCGATACCATTTTTTATCATACAAAGGATCAATTAACACTTTGAAACCTAAAATGTATCAAGATTTATTTAAAAATTCAGTTCGTACCTCACAGAAAACACTGAATTTCCATTGCATAGACAAACCGGTTAATGCTGTTCGGGGAAATAATCGCCGTTTATTTTGAGAATCATACGAACCACATAAGTACATTTTTTATTTATTCATTTCTGTATTTATATACATTTGTGGTTTATTTAATAACGCTGTCAGTAGCTCAGAATAAACGACCGTGATTGGGAAAGATGTCAAAAGCAATCTCCATGGTCTAATTCGAGGCGTTATCCTGGACTTTTTTTTGGAGGAACTGACAATAACGTCGTAAAATCTCAATCAGGATATTGGGTCCACAGACCTAGATTCGAACCTGCGTCCTCCCGAAAACTAATCCGGACTGCAGACCTCTCGACACTGATGCTCCAGAGGAGTGGGTAGAAGCGTATAATAGCAGTGGTACATTTCGTAACACTGTTCTTTATAGTGTTAAACAATTTTAAGCAGTGAGCGTGTGTTTGGAGAACGGTGTCAAAAGTGTTTTTACACTTAATTTCATAGTCAAACGCAAGCAAAGATCGATTTATTGAGACTGTGTTATTTTTAAAAGGCTCGTGATTTTAGCACTGGCTTATGAGATTTTGGCTGAGGCTATGGCTGAAATTCATTAATCAATCCCTCGAAGCGAAGCTGCACCGTGTCTTTCTCGTGCCGCGTGAAGTTCGCTCATCAGTCACTCGCGGCGCTGCGCGTTCGTCATCTATCTTCATTTCTAGCTCATCTCTCTCTCGCTCTCCCTTTTTCTCTCTTTCGCTCCGTCATAACTAACTGAACCCGCGAATGGCTAACGGTTTACTGTTTATTAATTTGCTTCTTCGGAAATATCAAAATATTTGCAGCGTTCTACTGTACGTCCCTCGGGAATCAGTATCCAGTTACGGCTTCCGTGCGGGCCTTGTTTACTTACCCCACATTTTGGGTCTTGCCTCCTGCAAGTAATGTAATTAATCAGCTTCGTGGTAGTAATTTATGAAGTTTCGGCACCGTTAATACCGAAACCCACGATTGTAAATTATTCTGAGCCATTTCAGTCCCAGCTGCCATATTTACATCCTGTTACGAAAGTATCATTACTATCTATCCATTCTTCCAGGTGGCCACTTTTCGTGAAGTTTCTCCATTAAAATTCTATATTCATTCCTTCTCTTCCCTGTCACACTGAATATTCTTTCCGTTATAACTTCTTTGGTTTCACTGCTGTAAGAATACCGAATGATTTTTATAAATCATGATGCTCCTAATTTTTTAATACTCCTACCGTTGTGTCGTTACTTCATCACTCTGAGGTCAAAATACAAGTATTTTTCTGAACACATTGTTCGAGAGCGTAGCGTAGTCGGTCTTTCCTCCACGTCGTCTACACCGGCTCTGGGGCCCACCCAACCTCCTATCCAATGGCTACCGGGGGTAAAGCAGCAGGTGCGTGAAGCTAACCACTTACCTCCAACTAGTGCCAAGATCAAGAAAACGTGGATCTGTATATCCACTCCCCCATACGCCTTCATAGCTTAGTACTCAATTAGTTAAGTACGGGAACAACTTTACGTTACCTTTACCTTTGTTTCGAGAAGGAGCTGGGATAGCTCAGTCGGTATTGCGACGGGATACGTGCTGGAAGGCTGGAGTTATATTTCCGTCAGGGACGAGGGTTTTTGTTCTTATCCTCAGCGCCCAGACCGGCTCTGGCGCCCACCCAGCGTTCTGTCCAGTGGGTACCAGCAGTCCTTTCCCCCGGGCTAAAGTGGCCGGGCAGTGAAGCTGACTTTTTTCTACCATCTAATGCCGAGGTCAAGAATGGCACAGCCATACCTCCACTTTCCCATACATCTTCAGGGCGTGTTGCTTAATTAATTGAGCACAGGGACAACTTTATATTTACGTTTGTTTCGAAACAGTTATTGTTTCTGTTCTGTTAAACTACACAAACAAAACAACTTGGAAAAGTTGTGACTTCATATGCATATGTTTTGGAAAGAAAACATGATGATGGTAGCTTTTTGGCTGAATAGCAACAAGCGAATAATATTTTATCATAATCTTAATTTCGTCTTTGAAAAAAGAACGGTTTGAAGGAATGTCTGTCAATGTTAACAATAAATATGACACTTCACTCATGTGCTTAACGTAGCGACCGAGAGGGAGGCGTTTCTTCGTATTCGAAGTTCTGAGATTGAATATCTGTCCGGAGAGCCTGAGATCCTTCTTGGTTTAGCTTCGTCTGAAGCAAATTGTATGAGGGCACCTCAGATTAAATCAACTTTTCTGATACACTTTTCATGCCGTCCTCTCTTCTTAGCCTCTATAGCCTTTATCTGAGATACTGACGGCATCTGTGTATAAACCATAAGTGAATAAATTATGTTAACACTGGAATTTTAGTTCGTTTTGTTTGTGGGGTGATGCAAATCTGTACATTTTGGCTTGAGATCTGAGGTTTTCGCGTCTGTGAATGTTAAGATTATGGTCTTTTTGTTGGGACCTACCTACCAAACTACATAATATCACTGATCTTTATATTCTGCTTTTCACAGCCTCTGTGGTCTAATGGTCAGAGTTCTTGGCTACAGATCCAGAGGTCCCGGATTCGGTTCCCGGCGCTACAAGATTTTCTGAGTAGTAATGGGTCTGGAACGGGGTCCACTCAGCCTCGTGAGGATAATTGAGGAGCTCCGGTTTAGAAAACCGAGAATATCGGCCGTGGGGATCCGTTGCGCTGACCACGCGACACCCTCTATCCACAAAAATTGGCACTAACTTCGCCGACAAGTGGCTGTCGCTCGGTCGGTATAGTTCGCTTGCGGACTACAGGCCATGGAGTAGTATCAGTATGGTCAGTATGCGGATGTATTCGGTTTGAACGGTAATAAAGCCTCGTAATATGAATTTTCAGGTATGTGACGTCAGAGAAGCGGTAGGTTTCGCGTTCGCGGCGATAACTGATGAACCAATGGAGATACAAACGTGAATTTCTGTATGGAGATAGATCATAAAGTTACCTACAAAAGTTGCATAAGCTGTTGCTTTCAAAATACCAAGCATGCCTTCTATCCAATGAAATGCGACGCTTGGGGATCTCGGTTGGAAGGGCTCTCATCTATAAATTGAATATGATATTCAAAGCAGTAAATTCAGGAGTTCCCACAGCTTGTATGAAAAGTCGGGAACCATGTCATGTTCGCGGCGACGTAATGTTATTGTGCCAATAATAAAATTGAATTTCTTTTCTACTATTAGATAAAAAGTTTCAGGACTATGCAATTGTTGAACGTTCCTTTGCTTTTCTTGATTGTGAGACCAGGGCGTGGTACTGTGTCGGCAGCAGGGGGTGGAAATGGGGATGAGGGATTCCTTGAGTTCAATCAGGAAACGAGGACGTTAGGCAGATCGGAGCAGAAAGATTGGCAATGAAGAGAGTTGTTCGAGATGGAGGAGGAATACGTGCTGTATGTTCTCTGTCTTGCTTTCGCCGATAATCTGATAACGAGGTGAATTACTACGAAGGCGGGGCTTGGAACTCTCGAAGGCTTTTAATTATTTTAAGTAACTGGGATCGACTCCAGTTTCGAAGCTCAGCCATTTTGAGCTGACTAATGTGGTGGCGAAAAATCGACGTGCTGGAAGCAAGAACTGTATCCCTCTCTTTCCGTAGCTTTTGAGTTGCCTTGTATCAATCAGTTCCTGTTTTCCAGGCGTGTAAAATACGCGATCTTTACATCAAAACATAACCAAGTCCATAGAACCAACAACCGCTCAACAAATCCCCAGCATTTTATGGAACCCGAAAGCTCGTTAACGTGTATTCACAAGAGCCTTCCGCTGGTCTTTATCCTGAAGCAGGTGATTCCAGTCCATACCACCAAAATCCATTTCTCTGAGATGCATTTTAATATTATCTTCCCATCTATGTATTGTTTTTTTTTTGTGTCTTCCCTGAATAGAAACACAAAGTAAAGACAGGAACATGAAGTAAAGAAAATGCATTCATTTTCTTAAGCACCTCTCCATGAACATGTGAAGGGTACTGATTCCTTATACCGTCAGTAAATGAAGCTAAGTCCTCGTCTTCACGCTTCGGCAACTTTACTCTAAGGGAAGAGTCCCAAGAGGCAAGATAACGAACAAGGAAATATCTGTCCCTATCAGGAATCAAACCCGAATCGTTCAGTCTGTAGCTAGTGCTGAGGAAATAAGCGTTTAATGGACTGTCGGAAAGTAAAGACATTTATTTAGTACTTCTTTTCAGGAATATTATACCCATGCAAAACATCTAAGCCTTTTTGCTGGATTTCATATTCTCACGGTGGGATATAACGTCTTGTAGTCTGCTAGAAGTTCGCCGACGTTGCGGGGTAACATATTGTCTCTACCAAAGGATTGAGGAATAAGCCAAGTAAGTATCCACTAAGAAGCAGGTGCCAAGCAACGATTTCTCACCGGCTACTTGCTTGCTTTATTTTTCATCCCCGAAGGCAGTTTGTTCCTCCGATACGACGGTGAACTTCTACCGGCCTATACGGCGTTATATCCCAGAGTGTAGTGTTCCAAATCCTATTTGTTGAAATTGTTTTCGGCGTTTAATATTGTTAGGGTTCGCTAACTGTCCATCATGAAAACTCTTCAGTGGTCACTACACCGGACCAATGACAATTACAGACTTTACCAAGAAATGAAACTCCAGCTTATAAACATTAGTAGCAATACCCGAACGCTCAGCACTTAGAGTACTAAATCCCAAAACTAGACACGATCCTGAGCATTTCGCATTCACATGCCCTGTTTTCCTCTCATCCATTTTAATATTATTCTTCCAACACATCGGTCTTCCGAATGGCCACTTCCGATTTGTTTCAGATCAAAAATGTTTCATCGAATTGCAAGATTTGAGGTTTTCACGGCGGTTACTGTGAAAAACCCGTCTTCTGGGATGTGACACCGTGTAGATATTGTGTTAACCGACGTTTTGGAGGAACGTATCGCCTCCATCTCCAGGATATAATATATCCGAGAGCGAGGAACCAGCTTGAGCAGGTGGCTGCAACTTGCTCAGGCTGGAGATGGAGGCGAGACGTCCCTCCGAAACGTCGGTTAACACAATATCTACACGGCGCAATATCCCAGAACACAACATTCTTCTTTCATCGAATTGTTCTTTCTCGAAATTGCTACGTGCTCAACCCTTCGTATGCTCTTGGATGTGATCCCCTGCTAAGATTCGCGTAGAATCCTGCCTTATTAATCCAGTTTATCGTTGTCTGTGATGTTATTAATTGGATTCTCTCTCTTTGCAGGTGAGTGCGCCGTCATGGCACCAGGCTTCTGATTAGTATGTGAGTTTGCATGTCTACAAGTGCGTCAGTAAGCTAAAATTTTGAAGTATGACAAGCAGTAACTAAGCCCAGTATCCCGATGAATTTAAGTCGAAATCTGGATCAGTAACGTTCCCTACATCTCACTGATGTATTGAAACAAAGAAGTTTACTTAAATCATCTTCATTGAATATGTAACTAATCCACATGTAGTGATCATTTTCTCCAATCTCCTGTCACTTCATCCCTCTTCGGGCCAAACTGCATAATGAGGAGCTTCATAACTTGTACTCTTCTCCAAGTATAAGTAGAATGATCAAGTCAAGGATGAGATGGACAGGGCATGTAGCACGAATGGGGGAGATGGGGAATGCATATAGGATATTGGTGGAAAAGCCAGAAGGAAAGAGACCACTGGGAAGACCAAGGCGTAGTTGGGTGAACAATATTAAAATGGATCTTACAGAGATAGGATGGGATGGTATGGATTGGATTGATCTGGCTCAGGATAGGGACCAGTGGAAGGCTCTTGTGAACACGGTAATGAACCTTCAAGTTCCTTAAAATGATGGGGAATTCTTGAGTAGCTGCAGATTTGGCTTCTCCTCAAGAAGGGCTAAGCTCCATAAGTAAGTAAGTGATCATTTAACCAATTATGTATGGAGAAGGAGTTTAATGTCAGTCCCTAGTGCTACTCCTTGACATAGACGGCAAGTTTGTGAATACTTTAATGTCTAACTGTTCCCTATTAAGTACTCCGTACTCATTCATCAATACTTATGAGCCGGGGTCCAGTACTACAAAGAGGTGTTTTTCAGTAATTAAATAGTAATAGCGTTTAGGAATCCTATATAACATTTTGAGAACTACAGCATCGGCACTGACTTAACAATGGACCGCGGTTGTATTCCCGTCACATGCAGGCAGGCAACTGTACTTTTGTCACTTCTTCCACAACTGCGCTGGGGCTCGTCCAGAGGGAACCGAGAGGGGTCTAGGTGAAAGCGAATGATGCGAGCAGCTGGCCAATTTCGTATGTCACTCTTAAGAATGTGAGGAGCTTTTCCTACATCACAGCATTGGACGTTAGTGTACCCGTCCTAAAGTCCTTTAAGACATGCGCTAAGACTGAATATCAGTCCGTTGTTAAGTCCACCAAGTCTGATTTTTTCTTTCATCTCTCTCTATTTGTTTCACTATGTCTTGGTTTCTTTCCATATTTCTGCAGTGTTTCTTTGTATGTGCTTCTTTTGTATATCGCCATGCGGGTGGTCATAGAAGTAACCATCTAGACTTGTATTTGGGAGTTCCTGGGTTTGAATTTTCCCAGGACACCTCCTAACCTTACGGAGACTCCTCATCTTATTCCTTACCCCTTGCAGACAAATTCCGGCATAGTTTCACGATTAAGTGAGGACCGCTTCCTTCTGTATCCTTCACAATTCACCATTCCTCATTCATTCTACAATCGACGTTACACAGTCCGGATTTTAACATTGTACAGTGCTTATTAATCTGAGCCCTTCTTGAAGAGCCGCCAATTCTGCAGCTACTCAAGAATTTCCCAGCATTCTGTGGAACCCGAAGGTACATTACCGTGTTCACAAGAGCCCTCCACTGTTCCCTATCCTTATCCACATCTATCCAATGCATACCATCCCATCCTATCTCTCTAAGATCCATTTTAATATTGTCAATCCACCTACGCCTTGGTCTTCCCAGTGGTCTCTTTCCTTCTGGCTTTCCCACGAATATCCTCTATGCATTGCTCTTCTCCCCCATTCGTGCTGCATGCCCTGTCCTCCTCATCCACCTTGACATCATTCTAATTATACTTGGAGAAGGGTACAAGTTATGAAGCTCCTCATTATGCAGTTTTCTCCAACCTCCTCTCACTTCATCTCTCTTCGGTACAAATATTTTCCTCGAACACCACCAGTCTATGTTCCTCTCTTCATGCCAGAGACCAAGTTTCAGACCCATGGAGAACCACATGCAAAATTATAGTTTTCCGGATTGTGACAGTTTCAAAAATAATCATCGACAAATATCCATATCTTCTGTTCCATAATTTTTGTAACCATGTAGCACAGGTTCGTGGTATTTTCTGGAACCAGCTGTTGACTCGTTCGCAGCAAAATGTTGCAAAAGGACGCCTACTTGTATTAGCGTCGCCACCTCCCTCAGTCTTGTCACTACATCTCCCCATTCGCATGTATCAACTCTACAATACCTGAACGCATTTCATGAAATTTGATACTGTGAACTTTACTGGCGCATTCCGGTTTCATTAAAATAATAAAATATATCAGACGTTTTGCATGAAGACCTGCATGCGATTGTGCCCGCATCTCGAGAGGAACTCACTTGAACACGTGTTGGATTGGAAATGTACAGAATACGTGTAATTGTTGTAGAGAACAATTATATATATGCGGGCACGCGGTAGCATAGTTGGTTGAGGGACTATGCTACAAGCCGGAAGGTCGAGGGTTCAAGTCCCGATGAGGTCATTGGATATTTTCAATTGACCTAATCCTTCCAGCCGCACTAGGCCCTGAGGTTGACTCAGCCTCTAACAGAAATGAGTACCAGAATTTTCCTGGGAGGTAAAAGGCGACCGGCGCGTAAGACTGATAACCTTACCGCCATCTTTGAGCCGATTATCTAGATAATGTGGGACCCTCGACGTCTCACAACCCTATGAGCCTTCATGGCCTGTTACAGGGATATCTTTACTTTTTTTTACATAAGTAATTATAGCAGAAGTAAGCGAGTGCGCCTCAATTACAGTATGTATGCTCCTCCTAACTTGTTTAAATATTTTTAAATGAGCTTATGACTTTAAAAACGTTAAATTGTCACACTAATTATGACTGTGTAATACAAATTTACGAAGGGTGAGTGAATTTCCGGGCACCGGTTTTTACAACGTTCATGATTTTATTTAGATTGTATCATTTGTTTATTGTTTTCGCCGTGTGCGCGATACTGGACGCTTGAACAGGTTATTTTCATGTCAGCGTGTTATAAACAAATCTTCATTTTAAACTGTGACACAGTTTTGTTCCGTTTTATTGTTACCACATGAACCATGCAGGTCCATTATTTGCAGTAGTTGCAAATGCTTGTTCGTGGCGACATCGAGGGTGCCTGGAGATAGGGTCACAATATTTAGTGGGGTAGGGGGAATTAGTTTCGTTTTGCGTACCCCAATAACTTGATGGACTAAAGCAGGCAGGTTTATGAGGCATCGTTACTAGAATTTCGTCTCGTCCCGGCTTGGAACAAGAGGCTGTTATCAAGTTCTGTGGGGCTGCCACGATAGGAGGCTTCCAAACGAGCGAGTACCGATAGACAAATGTGACTTTTAGAGAGACTCTGTCTACATGTGGTTCAGTTGCAGAACAGAGGGCTCACACGTATGCAGGTGGTTGTTATCATGACAGCTTATAGTGTCGTGGTCCTTGTTGCGTAAGCATATCGCAACGTGTGCTTGAATAAATTCGTATTTCTGTGTACTAATCCGCCTCATTTCTATGTCTTCTCGAACTTTTCTTCCTTCTTCACTTTCCCCAACCTCTCTCTTCTTCACCAGTTTCAGTTCATTTTCCTTTCGCCCCTTTCAATGCCTTAACTTTCTGTCACTCCTTTCGTCCAAATTTTTATTCTTAAATACTTTCTTTTCTTGCTATTTCTAAATCTCGACCGCCTCTGTTGTCTAGTGGCCAGAATTCCTGGCTGCAGATCTAGAGGTTCCGGGTTAGATTCCCGGCGCTACCAGTTTTTATGAGAAGTAGTGGGTCTGGAACTGGGTCCACTCAGCCACGTGGTGATAATTCAGGAGCTACTTGAAAGAGAAAGTAGCGACTCCGGTGTAGAAAACTGAGATTTACTGCTGTGGGAATCCGTTGCACTAACCACGCGACACCCTCTATCCGAAGACGTTGGCAATAACTTCTCAGACAAACGGCGGTCGCTCGGTCGGTATAGTTCGCTTGCGGACTAAGAGGCACGGAGTATTTTCTAAATCTCATTCTCCAACATCATACTTTCTTCTCTCCTCTTCCATCTTTGATTTCTCATTTTCTTTGTAGTTCCTCTTTTACTTCTTGTCATTCTCATCTCTCAGCATGTTCCTCGTCATGATATCCCCCTCCCCCCTAATTATCCCCTTCCAACCCATGATTTCTCTTCTTTACCATGTGTTAGTCTCCCCCTTCCATTCATACCTGCATTTCTTGGCAAGTTTTCTCTTTTATTATCATTTAAATAACTGGCTGTGTGTTGGGAAGCCGGGGGTGGTCTGTGGCCTGTAGTCTGCAAGCGAACTATACCGACCGAGCGACCGCCGCTTGTCGGCGAAGTTAGTTCCAACTTTTGCGGATAGAGGGTCTTGCGTGGTCAGCGCAACGGATCCCCACGGCCGTTAATCTCGGTTTTATAGACTGGAGCCGCTATATCCTTGAAATATCTCCTCAGTTATCATCACGAGGCTGAGTGAACCCGACCCCGTTCCAGACCCACTGCTTCTCCGAAAAAATCTGGTAGCGCCGGGAACGAACCCGGACCTCTGGATCTGTAGCCAGGAACGCTGACCACTAGACCACAGAGGTGGTCAGATCGTTAACATACATATTTAAATAATAATTTTTTTTTTCCATTCCATCCTTCATTGAACATAATCCGAGACTAGTTCTATGTATCCTTCATCTTCAAAGATCCTCTGAATGATTCCTCCTATGTCAAGTTTTGTATTCCATGTGATCTCACACCTGCGTTCTGTGTGGTTTTGTCTCCTTTATTCGAACTACCTCCGCGGCCTTCGTAGCCACTTGAATTTTGTCACCTTAACAATGGCAGACGACTTGTATAAATTACAGAGTTCTGAATCCATTTAGCACTTCATTCACCGTGCGAATATTCTCGGAAGCCCTTTGTTTTCAAACTCATTTATTTCTATTGTCTTTCATAAAAGTAAAAGATTGTGTTCAGAGATTCAAGATAAGTACATACCAGTTCAAATAATGCGGTTTCCAGTTATTGCTGAATAAATCAAAAGAATTTTAACTTTATAAGCCACAATGGCTATTACATATATCACGTGATTTAGCACTAAAATAAACAGAATTTCCCATATGTGTATTTCTAGTTTATGTATGATTCTCACAATAACAGCGATTTTCCCGAATAGCGTTAACTGACTGGTCTTTGTGGTGAGACTCTGTGCGCTTTACGTAAGGTACGAACGGACATCTAATGAAATATTTAGTTGAACTTCTGGATTAAAGGGTTTGATTTCCTTGGGAACAAATAGAACAATTACTGAGACGTTCACTTCTTACAAATAAGTACCATGAAGAACTTCGTACGCTTAGTTTCCTTTTATCGAAATTCGGGGAGCAGTGCTCGGAATTCGGAAGTGCTCCGTCTGACCGACTGTCAGGATCACGTGTCGCTCTGGAATGATCATCAGTGCAACGGTTTTGATACTGAGTTGATGCCATATTGGTTGGTATTGTGTTTGTGGTTCGAGTTTTTAACTAGACGGATCTAGGCAGCTAGTTAAGAACGTTCCCCCGAGGAAGAATGTATTTGAGACTGAAGGGGGGCACGCGGTAGTATAATTGGTGGAGACGCTATGCTACAAGCCGGAAAGTCGCGGGTTCGAGTCCCGATGAGGTGGATTTTTCAATTGATCTAACCTTTAAGCCGCATTGTGATCTTGGGGTCGAGAAATGAATACCAGGAATCTTCCTGGGTGGCAAAGGGCGGCTGATGCATAAGGTTGACAACTTTACGGCCATGTGTGAGCCGATTGTCTAGAAAAATATGGGAGCCTCAACGTCTCACAATCCTATGGGCCTTCACGGCCTCTTACAGGGATAGACTGAAACCGTAGGATGCTGAAATCGGAAAGCAGAAGAAGTCGGAAGATGGAATATTGAAGCTAAGTGTATAGAATTCTTGTTAATGAGACTTCTTGGAAACCCGACGAAGAGCTGGGGCGATAAGATGATAGACAGACCTCATGAAAGTAGTTAGTGAAGAAGACAGGTACATGGACGTGACTCAGAATATTGTGCAGTGGCGGACTTCGGTATTGGATATGTTTAATGCTTCGATTCGCCACCTCCTCACGCTGGTTCCTCGCTCGCGGATTTTTCTACCCTGAAGATGGAGGCGATATGTTCCTCCGAATCATCTGTTTACAAAAGTTCTACACGACGTCACATCCAAGAAGACGGCATTCTTCGTTTAACTGAGAGAATTAACATGTAAATGTGTCAGCCGAATTAATGTCGTGTCAGATGTCTTGCTCGGGGAAGAATTCTTTTAAACGTGCTGCATATACTTATTTGATCTGCATACAATCCCATTTTTTAGCCCCAAGAAAATCTTTATTTATATTTAAGCAAAATTATAGTATGCGATTTAATATATTATGTGTTCGTAAAGAAAAATACTCTGACTTGTATACCCATTGCTAGGCAACGGCTCTGTAAATCCGTTCCTACCAAATATACATATGCAACAGGACGTCCATTGCTAGGTAACGGACCAGTAAGCACGCATCATTAACAATAGAAGACGTCATTTTCTGTGGGATCCGTGCTGAGGGCTTATAGAAGGGCACAGTCAGAAGACGGTTGGAGTAACACGGAGTATAGACCAGTAGTCTGGAGTTGGTGAGTCGAGTCTTCAGATTAGGCAGATTCAGAAATAGCAAGAAACTAATTAGGCGGTGCAAAGAAGACTTCACTTCTGATGTGAAGTTACAGTGAGACTGTGAGACTGTGATAAATCCATTGCCAGGATACGACTAATGAACACTGAGAACCTTATTTCGTGTGTAACGGTGAACGGAGGAGTATGTAGAGTAGCGTTAGCGCTCAGTTCCTGTATTCCTGAACTGTATGAATGTATAAGGTGCTATAAATCCAATCATCCAATCCAGAACCCGTCTTTCCAGTCACCCCTGACTGACTCCGTGGCCTGTAGTCCACAAGCGACCCCCGCTTGCCGGCGAAGTTAGTGCCAATTTTTTGCGGATAGATGGTGTGGCGTGGTGAGCGCAACGAATCCCCACTTCCGTTAATTTCGGTTTTCTAGACCGGAGCCGCTATTTCCTTGACATAGCTCCTCAATTATCCTCATGAAGCTGAGTGGAACCCGGTTCGAAACCCACTACTTCTCAGAAAATATGGTAGCGCGTGGAACTCCGACCACTAGCGCAGAAAGGCGGTCCTACACGTGACAATACGAAATTTCATTTGCGTCTTCATATACATACCTGCTAGGGACGCGGTAGCGTAGTTGGTTGAGGGGCTATGCTACAAGCCGGAAGGTCGCGGATTAAAGTCCCGATTAGGTCATTGGATTTTTTTTCAATTGACCTAATCCTTCCAGCCGCACTATGGCCCTTGGGTCGACTCAGCCTCTAACAGAAATGAGTACCAGGAATTAATTAAATAATTTTCCTGGGAAGTAAAGCGCGGCCGGCGCGTAAAGCTGACAACCTGACCGCCATCTTTGAGCCGGTTGTCTAGATAATGTGGGACCCTCAACGTCTCACAACCCTATGGGCCTTCACGGCCTGTTACAGGGATAGCTTTACTTTACTTTCTTTTTTTACTTTTTATACATACCTGCTATGATTGTCAGAGAGTTCTGAAAAATATATATCTACTTTAATTTAGCGACTCTAATCCTGCGTGTACAGTTTGAGAATATCACTTCGCCGAAATTATCAGTGATGGCTAGTTACTGATGTTAAACGTTTTTGTGTTCTACGCTTCACACCGTAAAGTTTTTTTTCCCCTTGGCACTACAGCTCCAGTGGGCCTAGGCCTTACTTCATGAACTATTCCGTTCACTTCGGTTTTTCTAGATCTTACACGTTCGGTAGGACTCCTTGGGCGGGTGATCAGGTCGTCGCAAGGCCTCTACCTGTAGACAGACACAGAAAAACGCACACACAAACTAAACATCCATGCCCTGAGTGGGATTCGAACCCACGATCCCGGTTTCCAAGCGAGGGAAGACAGTACATGCCTTAGACCGCTCGGCTACAGTGACCGGCACACCGTAAAGTACCCCACATTATTTTATATTGGATACTTTTATAGGAACAATCTCTTGAAAAGCGCTGTTTTAGTCTTTATAAGGCGGAAGCATTGGAGTCACCGCAGACAGAAGAGTTGGGCTGCAGATGATCATATTTTTCACCTCTTGCAATGTTTTTTAAGAAATGGGGGGAGAGAGAGCGCGCATGAGGACGTGAAGTGATGGCAGAAGCGGGATTTACCCCCTTAGGTTATTTATTGTTACAGGTTAACGCCACATCCAGCTACTTCCTCTTGTTTCTTATATCAGGGGTGGAACTTTCTAATAACCTAGCTCGTCCTTCTTTCTACGGCTTTAGTTTCCATTACTCCTTCGAAGTTCTGAAGACAGTGGCCTCTGTCAGGTCAGTCGGAATACCAGCGCGATGTAAGTCCCGTAAGTACTTGGTCCTCTCAAAAGCTGAGGTAGTGGGTTTGAATCCAGGTTAGAGTATTGGTATTTGCTGTCTTCACAGTGTGCATCCTGTTCTGCTTCATAAACATATGTGATTATTGCCTGATGATGGTCTCGTGAGGATCGAAACATGTAGCAGGAAATAAATATTCAATCTGTGAAATACTGATTATAAATCATGACGGTCTCCTGAGATGTGATACCTTGTGTTTTGGTGGATAGATGCCAACGTTTCATAAGAATATACTGCCTCCTTCTTCAGTATAGAAAAATGTTAATATGCTCTGAAGGTAGAGACTATAGGTTCCGTCGAAACGTTGGTACCTGTCAACCGAACTGCTTAGCGTTACATCCCAGAAGGCTGTAATCTTAATATTTAGAAACGTGAGCACTTCAGAACTCTTATTTTCAGTAGATCATTTCTGCAGAGATAGGTTATGTAAGTGAATTACGTCTAATAGTACTTCACCATTTTGTATTCCCAAGATTTGTGAGACTGATTAAGTGAAGGCTGTTACGAGTAAGATCGAGTGGGGTAAATACGGACACACATGGCGGTGTTCTCTCAGAATGTGTTAATTAGTTCGAAAATTCGAAACGGGATAGAAGGATGATGTTAAAATTTTATTTGGGGTGGAGGACTAACGTGGATTCACCTTCTTCTTCTTCTATTCCTGTTACTCCCACTTGGAGCATAGGGCATCCGTGGAACGTTTCATTTCACATCAGTTTCCTATTCTAAGGCAGTCGGTAGGACTCCTTGGACTGGGGATCAGCCCGTCGCAAGGCCGCTACCTAACACAGATATCCATACCTTGAGTGGTAATCGAACAAAGGATCGCAGTGTTTGAGCGGGCGAAGACATTTCATGCCCTAGACCGCGCGGCCAGTGTTGTTGGCAATAATGTGGATTAGTCCGAGGTAATTCAGTTAGAGTTTCAGATATCTGTCTTATCTGTGTTAATCCTGACACCAGAGAACTGATTGTGCTTCTTTCATAGTGTTTGAAGTTCATACAAATATTGGCAAGTTGGAAGCAGAGTTGGCATTGAGCTGACTGTTATGGAAATGAGTTGCAGATTTTAATTGTGCCTATTATATCTGACCACCAGCAACTGTCCGATAATAGTGAAATACTTAAACTTTACGCATAGGCACTCCTTCTCACTTAATAATCTCATGTGTACATATACACGTATGTATTTCCACTGGAAGAAGTTATTTGAATCGTGCTATGGGAACTTCCAACATTGAGAGCCAACAGATCTCAGCTTCTATTTTATTTACGTTTAGCTGGCATGTATTTTGCAGTCGCTGCATAGCTACAGCAGTACAAGTATAGCTATGTAGTTGTTGCTGTAGGAACCTGACGATGGTGTATAACACACAGAGATATTGTCGTCCAGTGATTGAGGCTAGCTCTTTCTAAGGGACCCAACAGAATAGGTATTTTCCCTCACCTGAGGACGGAAACAGATCCAGTTTCCGAAACGTCGTGTTTTTCTTAGTTATCTTAAAACCAGGACGATGAATAAAGTCCGAAAACCCAATATCTCTGAGCTATATAGTTGCTTGTTTTGTCTCCTGGTTCAAAGTGTCCATGTAATATTCGTTAGAAAGAAAATCACCAATTCCCGAAGCCTCTGATTTTTGTTAGAAATTTGTAAAGTAATGAAGTAACACTAGGTCTTTGAGACCGACAGCGTGTCTTCAAAGGCATTATAGAAAGAAATTCTCATTTTACATTTTCTCTTTTTCCTGCGCTTTTGTGCAGGACATTTCACCCCTGCTCTATATTTCTTTTACCTTGACATGGGTTTCTTTCAGAAAGATGCGTCAACCCTTCGCTGTTTAGAAAGAGAAGAGGTAAGACACACACACAAAATAAAGACCGAAGACGCCGAGCAAAGAATTTCCCTCTTTTCCTGAGTTGGCGAGGGATATTTTTCAGGCTTTATCCAATTTCCGAAAACAATTGGAGGATCTTGAGCGGTTGGGATGTGGAGAGACTTCTGGGAATCGAAGTAGGAAATGGAACCCAAGTTTTCGCCTCCATTGCCTGCTTGTTTATCGTTGTTCTGTCGTAAAGGAATCCCGAAGTATTGGGAATAGCAGTGCGAGAAATGAGTGCGCCTCACGAAACGAGAGTTGCTTCTTTTTTTTTCTTGGGGTCAAAACCTTGTGCGCCTTCATCTTTTCTGTCTTTAAGTAGAAAGAAAAGGGACAGTTGTACGCATGGGGTCGTATTGAAAACGCTTGTTTCGATTACGCATTATATTGGCCTGCTCTCTAGATGCACGCAACATATTTCAAATGGAGCGCACATGAGAAACATTAGAGGAGCAGTATAAGCGCTTGCACAAAGCATTCAGTCGCGCATGCGTATTTGTTTAAATCAGTGATTTTAAATAAATATCTTAAGTTTCATCAAAATCTGTGTAGGGATTCAGATGGTATATAAAATTATGTTTAAGTCTGGCAAAAGACTCTGAAGATGGGAATTACGCATAAAATGTAGTTTAGGCCCTGATGTAAAGTGTTCCGGATTTTTCTACCCTGAAGATGGAGGCGATGCATTCCTCCGAAACGGCGCGACATCCCAGAAGACGGAATTTTTAGTTCTACAAACTTTAATATAAGTCTGTTGTATCGAGTTTCATATACAGTAAATTGACGTAATAGTTTCGACTTCGTTACGTGTGGTCCGATGGACACGAGGAAAGTGTCGTGTGACATTTGATCTAGTAGAAATGTATATTGATCATTTATGAACTTATTAACGATACGGTAAAGTAAAAAAAATAAATGAAGCTATCCCTATAACAGGCCATGGAGGCCCATAGGGTTGTGAGACGTTTAGGGTCCCACATTATCTAGACAATCGGCTCACAGATGGCGGAAATGTTGTCAGCCTTACGCGCCGGCCGTCCTTTACCTCCGAGGAAGATTCCTGGTATTCATTTCTGTTAGAGGCTGAGTCGACCCCAGGACCATAGTGCGGTTGGAAGGATTAGGTCAAATGAAAATATCCACTTCATCGGGGCTCGAACCCAGTACCTTCCGGTTTGTAGCATAGTGCCTCAACCAACTACGCTACCGCGTGCCCCCTAATTAACGATAAGGTACAGTTTTATAATGATATTGCCCTAGCACATGTCGGTTGACTTTGAAATTTGAAACCACTGCAGTAAAGAAGACTTTTTACACTTATAAGAGCGCAGATCATCCAAACTGTATTGAAAAATTATTTTTTTAACCTTTAAGAAAATATACAGTGTCTCTGGTATAGAGATTTGAACGTGAAGGCTTGTGCACGTGCTTGTGAAGGCAGTCGTCGTTTGTTCCGAAAAGCAAACGAAACGCATATACACGTATGCACTCTGTATACAAGTACATTTATTTCGCGATCAAAGTTGTCGGTTCTCACAATTACGACTGGGCTGTAAGGAGCATTTCAAGTAATATAAACAGCTTCCTTCTGTAGGAGTACGAAACTCACGAGTGGAAGACTGCACCCTGGAGCTCATGACGTAGTTTCAAGGACAATGTTATGGCACAATTAAGAAAAACAAGTTATTGAGCTGCCGATCGGAGTGGCCGCTCGGTCTAAGGCATGAACCTTCTCCCGCTGGATCACTGGGATCTTGGGTTCGAATCCCACTCGAGGCATGGATGTCTGTGTGTGCGTTTATTCTTTGTGTTGTTTTGTATGTAGGTAGTGGGCTTGCGACGGGCTGATCCCCCGTCCAAAGAGTCCTGCCTACTGAAAAAGCGGCCAAGGTTCGCAAGGGCTGTAGAGCCGTAGACGGATATAATGTTGAGCTGTGAACAGGACTGAATTAATTGTTGGTACATCAATTTGCTTAGATTTTGTAGCGACGCCATTGAAACTTATGAATCCCTAATCACTGAAAATATTTTGAACAGTCAAATTATTATAGAATGTTTAAGTAAGTCTTAATTCGGCCGCGGGTTCGATCCCGTGTCTGGTAAAGTGGGATATATGGTGGAGAAAGTGGCGCTGGGGCGGGTTTTCTCCGAGTACTTCGGTTTCCCCTGCCAGTCTTCATTCCGCCAAATTCTCCATCATCATAATCGCCCGGGGCAGGCCACAGTAAGCTAATCAGTAACCGCAGTCCCGAGTGAACACAGTTGGACTCCACCCCCCACTAAGCGAATTAAAAAAAAAATTAAATGTTAGTGCAGTTTTTGTGTTAGTTCCAGTTTCGTTTTTGGTCCGTTACTGAGTTGCTGTAATTCAGTTTTCTGCCACGAATTTCTTGGGTTTCCTCCGTATGATTCTTGTACTCATGTCTCTCTGTCCTTTTTTCTTTTCTCATGTTCCTTCCCTCTTCCATTCATTCTTGTTTTTTCTTGTTTTCCCATCCTACCAAACCGGACACAATTCACGAAAATACAGGTACCCGTTAAATAAAATCTAACATAGACAATACTGCACGCATAACAACGGGCCTCCAAGCATTTTAACCGCTTCACACGTGTATACAAGCAAGACAACTGTCGCCATACGCCCGCAAAAACACTATGACGTAACATTACGATTGCAACAACATTATATTCATAGTTCTTAATTATATTTTAATTATGTAACTCCTCTCGTTTAAAATCTTTCTTTTATTGTATTTTGTTTTATATTATTGTACACACACACTACGTGACTTGAGTCCGCAAGCGAACTATACCGACGGAGCGACCGCCGCTTGTCGGCGAATTTAGTGCCAACTTTAGCGGATAGAGGGTGTCGCGTGGTCAGAACATCGGATCCCCACGGCCATTAATTTCGGTTTTATAGACCGGAGCCACTATTTCCTTGAAGTAGCGCCTCAGTTCTCCTGAGGAGGCTAAGTGGAATCCGTTTCAGACCCACTACGTCTCAGAAAATCTGGTATCGCCGGGAATCGAACCCGGGACCTCAGGATCTGTTGACGGGAACTCTGACAACTAGACCACATAGGCGTTCCTCATTGTCGAAAATCCAACATTGCACTGAATTATGTATTATGCAATTCAATAGCTTAAGAACACGTTAATTGTGTATTTGCCTGATGATGGCTTTCTAAAAAGCCGAAATATGTAGCAAAATACTGTTAAACATCAACTGTTTTTTTGTTGTGTTGTGACGGATTTTAATAAATAAATTTATTTCTTTTCCTTGTTTTTACTTTCATCTCTTTATTTCTATCACACTGTCGCTTTTCTTTATCTACCTTTCTGTTCTTTTCTTTACAGCAAGTTCATATGCTCATATATTCTGCTTCCGTATACCGTTCGCTGTAACAAGAGGTACAAACAACTGTGCTTTCTTACAGCAGTGTTGATATGTTCTTAAACGAACGTCGCATCCATGCTATGAATTTAATTTACGAAATCGATACGCAATAAGATTTATGTTGGCCGTTTTCTTCTCTTTCATTAATTGTGGATGACATTGCTGCGCCTTCCATACTCTTTTGTCTTATGGAGTAGAATTCCAAAAAGTATGGGGAGAAGGCATAAATTTGCCGTACGAACCTTTTACTGTCGTCTATTGGGGAGAGGGGGAGACCTGCCCGCCATTTCCAAAACAATTCGCGTCTTGTGATTGGAAGAGTCTGCAGATGATTGCTGGCACAGGCCTCTGCGTCACAGTAGGCTGAACACGAGCTCGACAAACAAATTCTAATTTGAATTCTCACAGATACATTAACAGTCACACTGTACTAGTCTCTGGGTTCGTTGCTGAAATGGAGATCTATATTTCGATTTATTTCAAGTTTAAGTACTGTGACGTGGATACCCATTGCTAGGCAACTACTCGGCAAACACATTCCCGCGCGAGCCAACACGCAAGAATAGGACGTCCAATGCTAGGCAACGAATTACTAAACACGCCTCCTTAACAACAGAAACGGCGTTTTCTGCATGGTCTGTGCAAAGTGGTTATAAAGAAGCGTTCGGCAGTATATAAAGTAGTCGAGCAGTAGCTTGAGTTGAGTTGAGTCTTCTGAATTAGTAGCTGCAAAATAATGGAAAGAAAGGACTTCATGTGTGTTTTGAATTGACAGTGAGACTGTTATAAATCCGTTGCCTGGATACGACTAGTGAAGACTGAGATGTCTAGTGCTTATGTAACGGTGAACTGTAAAGTGTCTGAATTAATGATAGCGCTGTATTACCTGTAGTCTCTAGTTGTGAATGTATAAGGTGTAATGAATCCAATCCAAACCCCCCGTTTACAGTCACTAATACACGTGACAGCACATAGAGTTGTCCCTGTGCTTAAGTTCCATGCCATAAACACGCCTTCATTACGTAGTGCTTAATTAGTTATGCGCAGGGACAACTTTACTTGTTTATAGTATATAATTATATATATTATGTAGAAATCTCTTGTTAAGGAACCCGAAAGTTCACTTCCTTATTCACAAAAACCTTACATTCGATCGTACCCGTGATTATTTCAATCATGTTTCTTGTGGTGGTGATTCGTGTCATCTGCGAAGTCTTCGGCACTGAGAGCGTCTTGCTCCAGCCTTCTTCGGAACTTTTCTACACATAATCATAACTCTCTAGAGAGAGCAGTCCATCCATATGTCCCTCCGCCTTCTTACATTAAGACTTGTCTCCATTTTCCATTTAGACAAATTCCTACTCCCTTCCGTTGTTTTATCGGTATCTTCCCTCCTCTGTTACATCTCAAAGTATCACTTTTCTTTGTTGTGGTACTTTCATTTATTCAACAGTTTTTTATGTGCAGAGAAAAGTATTTTAGTGCACTGTTAGATACAAATTTCTCGACTTTCATAGTCCATTCACGGCAATTCTGATTTGACATGGATTCATAGTCGACTTCAGCCACGTTACTGACTGTTCTGAACTTCTCTTCAATAAATTTTATGTCCCTACTGTGTTAACCTTTTAAGGTGATAAAAATTTGTAAAGCCTTTCTGCGCTAGAAACGGAATAACGCCGTCACATGAATATGGCCGATATCGTGTTATGCATCATTTGCATGACTTCTGGTACTGCTTGTCTGTAAGAATGATGATTTTTTTTTTTTGCAGAATTGCCACTGCAAAAGTTCGTATGTGGCTGGAAACGAAAAATTTATTCTTGATTTATGGAACATTTTTCTTAAAAATTAAAGATATTCAGCTCATCCGTCAGTATATATATTCATGCCATGTCCCTTTTGTAGTGTGTGACGTTTCTTTACTGTCTAGCGAGACCAGAAAAAAGACTCGATATTCAAATTTTACACTATAAGATTTGAGGTGGGTACGAGAGTTTCGGGGGGACATACTGCTCCCATCTTCAATGTTGAAGTCCCTCGAGAACGTTGTCCTACAAGACTACACAGTATCATGACCCACAAGACCATAATCTGCACACTCGCCACTTGAAAGTCTGAACATTTATACTTAAATTTTTTGTTTCGTATATTTTACTAGGTATATTTATATTTATATTTTGCGCCGACAAATATTTAGCTTTGGGGGCACGCGGTAACATGGTTGGTGTAAGTACTATGCTACAAGCCAGAAGTTCGCGGGTTCCATTCCCAATGAGGTGGATTTTTTCAATTTACTTGATCCTTCCAGCCTCACTATCGCCCTGGGGTCGACTCAGCCTCTAACAGAAATAAGTACCAGGAATCTTCCTGGGGGGACGTAAGGCTGACAAACTTACCGCCATCGGTGAGCCGATTTTCTAGAGAAAATATGGGAGCCTCGACGTCTCACAACCCTATGGGCCTCCACTACCAGTCACAGAGATAGCTTTACGTTTTACTTTGAGCAAGGTTCTAGCTAGCCATGGTCTCGGAGTACAAGCGGTCGAATACTATGTCAGCTTGAATTACGCTAGAGCTCAGGTTCACGTATGGTGACCCTATTCGCTGTAAAAAGATACCGTATATACAAGTATTTTTACTGTTATTGGAAGAGCCAAATTTAATTAATTTTTATGTACGGTGGCATTCAGTTTACGACATTTGCAGTGACCCGCAGTCCTATTCAGTCTTTCTTCAGAATGCAAGGTTGTCGGATTTCCTGTCAGAAAGATTGAGTTTTGTGAGAACAGTAGAAGGAATGGAGGAAGCAAAAGGAGACAAAAAATTGAGGTCCGGTAAGCAATCGATCAAAACAAAAGACAAGCGATGGCTTCAGAAAAGTATGTGGAGGTGGGGGAGGGGAAGCCCTCTTCCGTGAAAGACGTTGCGGTAAAGAAGGGTAAAAACACAACTAAGGAATGAATGGAGGGATTGAGAGCATGGAGGATAAGAAGAAGAAGAACGGAGCTTGAATCTGACGGACAAAATATGGACTCGACTTTTAATAAAGTGAGCGAACTGTCAATGGAAAGCGAGATGTGACAACATGGTGAAATTCAGCTGTTGTGCGCAGTACCACAAAGAAGTCGACGTGCGCAGAATTTGCTATAGCTGTGAAACTTCTCGAAAGAGATATATTACTGCGTTCAAGCATGTGTTACGCCATGTGGTACATGATAGCGGTGTCAAGTATTACTATAAGTGGTATCACAAAGATTTTGCTCACCGCATAAAGCTATTAACGGGGCCTTCCATTGTGTCCTCCAACTGTCCCTGGTTTTAATATAGAGACTGTCTGTAGGCAGAAGTCGTTATTTGTAATACTGTTGCATTACTAAAAAATAAGAAATCGGTGTAAGGATGTGGTCTACCTACCTACCTACCTACCTACCTACCTACCTACCAACTACTCGGCGCTACAGCCCTGGGTGAGCCTTCGCCTCCTCTACAACCAGTCCCCACAACCAGTGCGTGCTGCCATTGGAATGGACCCACACATGATGACCCGAGGCTGGCTGTTAGGTTTCTGAACAAAATTCTTTTTACAGGATGAGGTTTTTAGCCTCATGTCCAACCCGCATCCTGGAGAATCAGGGTATCTCTCTTAGTCTGGACTCTACCCTTTGATCTTTTCGGCATAGGTGACCCTACCGGTAGTTAAACTACCGCCGGCATAGCTCTCCAGGTTACAGAGTCATGCAAGTCGCACCACCACGACAAGGTGGTGACACATTTGGGGGAAAAGATGTATAGAAGTTTCTTTTTTTTTTTTCATATACGTCTGATCTTAATTTTCTTACTTTGGGAACGATGTCTGGTGTAGTTCGGTAGACCTTTGCTGGTTAGTGGATGCCGAACAACAGTGAAATTCGTGCTACCGGTAAAGCCGGTTTTGGCAAAATCAACATTTCTCTTATTGGCCTGTGGTACTCATGCCCTTATTCTGTGTTTTATACATTTTAATCTAGGGAGATAATTTCCCTAAATGTCTTAAATTCAGTCAAATCATTAGAGACGTTTTGATTTTGTTCTCTGGGGGTCTCTCCTTAGGACCCCTAATTTGAAGGTTGGATGTTCATATACATCGGACACCTCCATATGGTGGTTAAATTCTTAAATACCGAATACAAATTAAATTTATCCAACTGTTCAGGTGCAAGCGAGGTGTAAATCCATCCACTCACACACCTATACATAAGTGCATGCATGCTTACAAGTGCAGTTCTAAAACCACTTTGTCGTATTCGTAGGAGGGGGACCTCAAACGTGTAATTTCGTCAAAACCTCTAGAGCAATTTTTTCACAAATACAATGTATTCTCATGTATACTATATGCATGGACAAGTAAAAACCAGCGCATGCGCGCGTGTTATCGCTTCCCGGTTCTCATTCATGACATATGGAAGCGCGCTTCACACCATGCGGTGTTGTGTTTCTGATGTCAGCGTGCCTGCGGAAAAGCACACACAGTGCCAGTAGGCAGTAACGAAGGGAACATTTCATAGGCTTGTTTATTTATTTGTTGTTTAACGTGGGCTTAATGTTCTCAACAAATTGCAGTCTTCTTTACTTTCACGATTTAGGCATTTTAGCCTGTTTCGATTCACGATTCATTGGACATTCATGGAAGTCCACGGAAGGAAGGAAACTTTCAGGCACAAATTGCAGTTAGGTAAGCCATTTTTAAAAGCTGAGTGGAAGTTATCTTGCAGGAAATGCATATTGAAATTGGAGAGTGTTACTGCAGTGCTCTCCTACATCGAAGATAAGGCGAGGCAAGTGGTGGGTGGATCTTGTCTATCTTTGTCATTTCTTTGTTCATTCAGGATAGACAGACTTCAGTGTAAAGGCAAATGCAAAGTTATCTGAGAGCTTAATTAATTGTGCACCACGTCATGAAGACCCTTGGGGGGTAGAGATGTAGCTCAACCATTCTTATCCTCGGAATTAGACGGAGCGGAGTTGTCAGTTCACGCCCATTCCACTTTACACCCGGAGAGACTTGAGTGGGCTTCAGAGCCAGTCTGGACGTTACGGAGAAGAGCAAACTTCATTGTATGTATTATAGGAAACTGTTATAGTCACCCGGAAATAGTGAGGACCTTTCGAGTTAGGAAATTACGCCAGTGCTGTCTTTAGTTATATGACTCATTTTTTTACTTCGTTGAATAGGTTGTGAAGATATGAACTATGTCTTGGGCCAGTTGTGGGCCTTTGTTAACGCAGTGATAACTTTTTTTTTGCTGACGTTCTTTCCCGATTGAATAGGCATATAGATGAACAGTTTAGGGCTCTCTATAAAAGAGTTATGTTCCGAAATTTGGGTCTCTGCGCTTGCTCAGTTTCTCCTAAATCCAGCCAATCAGGTCACTTCGAGTTGCATAGCCACTCTTCACTGTCACACAGAGTTCTCCCCACTACCGACGTCTGTATGGCTCTGTAGTGGGACAAATTGCCGGAATAAAGGATATCGAATCGGCACTGTTGTAAGTATGGATGAATAGTTGTGAACCAGAAATATGTCAAACTGCTGATGGCCAGGATGCATCGCATTCTGCACGCTCCGCATGCCGACATTCCTTCGCCATTGTTCCGGACACACCCATCCTCCTGCAGCTGATTTATTCTTTCTGCTAACGGAATGACGGTATTTGTTCACATCGTTTTGTATGGACGGAATTCGGTTTCAAATTGTTATCACTGCGCCTGAAGTCTGAGATTTCTTCCATTAGTCCAACCAATAGCTGCTGCTGTCTGATCGTATTCTGAAAGCGAAACATTTCGCGAATTTTAACCTTAACAGAGATCATATGAGAATCTGTAGGATTTGAGGTTTATCATGGCGGCAAACGAGGAACTAGCGTGAGAAAGTGGCTGCAGATGTTTCTACCCTGAAGACTGAGGCGATACGTTCCTCCGAAACGTCGGTTCACACAAGAGCTACACGTCGCCACATCTAAAGAAACGGCATTCTTCACATGAGAATCTTTTTTCTTCCCCTATCCCGAAAGAAACCTAAACTCTCAAGTATAAGCTGTAATTTTACCTGTTTTTATATCTACGTTCAACCAGTCCCGCGCACTTATTTACCTATAGTTTATTTAACTCGGTAGCGTAATTGGTTGAGGCACTATGCTACAAGCCGGAAGGTCGCGGGATCGAATCCCGATTCGGTGGATTTTTTTTAATTGACCTAATCCTTCCAGCCGCACTCTGGCCCTGGGTCGTCTCAACCTCTAACAGAAATGAGTGCCAGGAAGCTTTCTGGTATATAAAGGGCGGCCGACGCTTAAGGCTGACAACCTCACCGCCACCTGTGAACCGATTGTCTAGAAAATGTGGGACCCTCGACGCCTCACAACCCTATGGGCCTCCACGGGCTGTTACAGCGATACCTGTACCTTTGTTTAACGATTATATTGGTAACTCATATACCGTTGAGCAGTATAATGATCGGTGAATGCTGAATTAGAAATGATATAGAACAAAACTGTCCCTGCGTTTGTGTGGAGGGACTGTAAACCCACAGATAGGACATGCAGCCTCTGGGTCGAGATGTGAACCGAAGCTGAAGTAGTAACCGCTGAACCATAACGCCCGGTGTCTCTCATTCTTGAGTGTAGGGACTGTAATCCAGATTAAGGGCGCTGAAGAGAATATTCCTACCTAAGGCAGAGGAAGTAACTGGGCGGTCTTTATAATGTGCACTCTTCGCCTAATGTAATTAGAATGATTAAATCAAGAAAGATTACGTGGGTGGGGCTTACAACACGCTTTCCAAAGATGGGACATCTCAAGGGAGAAGACCACGTGCGATACCTAGGCGTTGGTGGGAGGATGAATCTCAGAGAAATGGGGATATAATGAACTGGCGTAGGTTCCAATAAGGGAACCAAATGAATATGAAATGAAGGTTCGGGTTACTTGAAAGCTAATTTGTTGACATTCTGAGTGACTCAAGCTCAGTAGAAAGTCCTTACACCATGGTTTCTGAAACTGTTGGTTTCGCGATCCAATGGGAGGTCGCCATATTTCCTAGAATTATTTAAAATACCGAGAAATATGGTGGAATTTCGGAAGGCTCTGCCACCGAGTACACCGAAAGCATCACGCTGAATGTTGTACCTTTATATTCCTCCACCCAATTTCACGAGCGGCCACGAGATCGCCGTCTTATACTGTTAAGACTCCCCGACTCCCCAGTTTCGTATTATGACATGTATACCCGTCACTAGGCAACGACTCGGTAAACACATTCCTGCGAAGCAACGCGCCCAACAATAGGAAGTTCATTGCTAGGCAACGGACAAGTAAATCCACCTCCTTAGCAATACAGGTTGTTTTCTATGTGGTTCGTGCCGATGGATTATAACGGGACAAAAAGAGTCGCTTGAGGAGTAGAGAACAGTAGTCATGAAGTGAAATAGTAGAGAAAATACTGAATGGAGTCAAGTCTTCGGAATTGGCAGCTGCAGAATAATGCAAGAAAGGAGTTAGGCTGGGAAAAGACTTCATGTGTGATTTGAAATTACACCGAGACTGATAAATCCGTTGCCAGGATACGACAAGTGAAGACTGAGAACCCTAATGCATATGTAAAGTTGGGAAGGGTGTAGAATAGCGATAGCTCTGTATTGCCTGTAGTCCCGAACTGTGTGAATGTATAAGGCACAATAAATCCAATAATGAAATCAGAAACCCTTCTATAGTCACTAATACACGTGTCAGTATCATGCAACGTTTTCTGTAAGATGGATTGGCAGAGGTGGTTCAGTTCTGTGGCCACCTAGGTACCCCGACTTCACACCATCTGATACTTTGTTTTGGGGCTGTGTAAAGAATTGCATTTATATGGGCAAAATTCGAGATCTGAAACACTTGAAAACGTGTGTTTCTAATTCTTCTAAGCATATGTTCTCGAAACCCCATAATTATTTTTCGGACATTCTGTGTAGTTATATCCATGAACAGTTTTGGCAAGTCAATAAGACACAATCTGGTGCTTTCAGCTACAGTTAGACACTGTATTGGCTGAGATACCCTGGCTCTTCATTAATGTATGGTACAAATTGTACAAGGCTTTCTCAAAACAGGAAATAGAAGTAGATACGTGTTGAGGACTGCAGATTTTGCATTTCGGGCAAAATATCTGTTTGTTGGAAGTGTGCTTCTCACAGCCGTGGTCCTCATGGATGCAACATTGTAAATTTCTACCAGACTACACGGTAGAACATCCCCAAGACTATACTCTTTAAAATATCGATTTGTTTATTTATTTTTATACTTTCGCGTTAATGGTAGTAGTAATTAAATTTTCTTTAAATGTGCATATTCATAATTTCCGACCATTTCTACCGTCCATATTGTTCTTTTATTGCGGACCATAGATTTTCCACTTGTGGGGTAAGGTATTTCATACATGGAAGGAAAGTGAAAGGCTGATTCAGTAGGTGTGGCCTTTAGAGCAGTGTTTCTCAACCGCCGAGCCACTGTCCGGTACCGGGCCCTCATCTTATATAAAAAGAATTTACCGGGGCGCGATCTAACGAAGGTTGAGAACCCAGAGTAAGAGAGAAAATGTGGAAAAGAGGCAGATATAGTAAAAACAAAAGCACTTAGAGAGTTCGAACGACTTCTGCGTTCATTGGAGCTCGAATGAAAAGTGGTGCCACTTTCCAACGAACACGCGGGAAACCGATGGAGAAGGAAACGCATAGGCGTATGTGTACGAGAGTACGGTGGTGAGAATACGAGGGCTGGGACTATCAATGCAGACTAACACGAACTTCACTCTGTCCCCTGCTCGATTCTCTTAAAACTGAACCAGCATTTCCTTCCTCCTGCTTGTCTGCACAAATCGGCCATTTTTTCTTGCATCCACCGGCCACGAAGTCTTCTTTTCAGTGGCTCCATGGTCTTCCTCTTGCTCTCATCTTGTCTTCTTACAAGACCATGTTATATTCGACCATAAGTCCATTCTGTCTACATGGTCCCTCCGTCTTTCCGTGCAAACAATAATCTCCTTTACGTTTCTTATATATTCTATCCATTAATTTCATTTACGAATTGTAATTGTGAATAACTATGACCGCCTCTGTGATCTAGTGGTCAGAGTTCCTGGCTACAGATCCAGAAGTCCCGGGTTCGATTCCCGGCGCTCCAAATTTTCTGAGAAGTAGTGGGTCTGGAACGGGCTCCACTCCGCCTCATGAATGGAAACGTAACGTCTCCGGTCTAGAAAACCGAAATAACGGCCGTGGGGTTTCGTTGCGCTGAAAACTCTGACAACTAACTTGTTCCTTCAAACTGTCCTGCTTATTACATCTAGGCACGGACCACATAGAAAACATCGTTTTCATTGTTATAGCCCAGCAAAACCTCAACCGTGACTTAGAAACGGATGTTTGTTTACTCGCCTATTGCATAGCAAGAGCTTTTGTTTACAGAGTCGCCGCTTAGCAGCGTGTGTGTACGCCACATTATTAAATTGGATCTTAAGGATATCTGTTGGAAGGCGTCAGTTGGAGTCATGCGACCCAGAGTGTGTTCTGTTGGCGGGCTCTTGATAACACGGTGGTGAACCCTGGGTTTCCATATAATGTCGGATATTTCTTTTGTAGCTGAGCAACTGCTAGTTTTTTAAGAACTACTCTGTCCCTGAGTTACTTATATTGAATTGTGTTTAGTTCTTGAACCTAGACCGCGGACCATAGTGTGAAGAAAATTGGGCCTCGTAGGGCCAACGGGTAGCATGTTACTCACTACTGTCATAAGATTTTCTTATATCCTTGCAAAAAGGTCTAGAGGCCCTTTCTGTAGATGTACGTAATTGCACTAATTGGTTTCCATAGTAACAGTTTTTTTCTCTAATAATTTAATTTGTTTCCAGCAGATGGAAGTGGAAGTTCTTGTAAATTGTGAAAAGATACTAATTGCCTCTCAATTAAACAGCTTGGCAGGAGCAAAACATTCCTGCATTGGAGAGATTTCATTTTATAAAATTTATGTACTTAGTTAACAAAATTTGTATTTTGTATGTACGGGAAACTTTAGTATTATTATGGCTTTAAAACCTTATACCTTCAGTAGTATCATTTTACCAAGAATGACAATGCAGTAGGAATGAGGAGCAGTAGACACTTCTTTTGGTTGTGCTGTTCAATATGGCTTCTCTGTTTGGTCTAGATGTTCAGTTTTTGCGCTTACATATTTATCGCTGACAGAATGCTAGTGAAATATCTATTTAACAGGAATATTTAACACTTACCGTCACTAGTTAGGCCATAATTTCTACAGATAAACCTTAACCGTCCACTGATCTGCTATTATAGATCTGTTATGCAGGGTGTAACAGAAAGATGCGGATAAATTATGGATTCGAGTTCCGCGTACTGAAACAAGGAAAATATCCATATTGTCACATAGTATGTGTGACTTTAAATGAAATTTGGATTGGTGAATAGATTTATTGACCACTTACAGGTCCTAACTTCAAATAACTATAACACTATCATTATTTTTACACTTTATAAAGTTCATTAGAAAACACAGTATAGTGTAACTCAGAAACGTCGCTGTCAACAGAGTCACCGCTTAGCAACGGGTCTGTACACCACTGAACGCCACAACATGAACATGTGTCCCAAAACATTCAGTTTGTGAGTTATGGCTGAAAGAGTACTCTATGGACACCAGCAGCAGTTCAGCATTAATTTACGTTTGAGCAGGGATTTTTGGTGATTGTTTGATAGGCCCTCATGTTTCGCCGTATCGGCTTACAGGCAACCACCCCCCGAGATCTTCTCTTACATCATTTGTCAAAGCTACTGGACGATGTACCACTGGCGGCCGGGACACGAATGTGGTAATGCATGATGGTGCTCCTGCACATTTTAGCCGTGCTGTGCGAGATGTTCTCAGTGACACTTATCTTGACCGATGCCTCCGTGGAAGAGGAACCGCTGCATGGTCTGCATTCTCGCCAGATTTGGATCCTCTGGATTTTTACACCTGCCTGGATACCAAGAAACAGTCATGTGTGGAGCGCCTGTTGGCAGAAAGAGGTACTTCATTATCGCATTGTGGATGCCTGTCAGCCACAGCGACCTCGGCAAGGCGTGTATTGAATCTCATGGAGAACATTTTGGACACTTATAATAGATGTACTCTTTCAGCTAGGAGCCAGGATAGCTCAGTCGGTATAGTGAATGGCTACGGGCTGGACGACCGAGCGGCCGGAGTTCGAGTCCCTGTAGGATCAAGAATTCTCTCTTCTCCGCGTCAAGACCGGCTTTGGGGTCCACCCAACCTCCTATCCAATGGGTACAGGGGGCTGTCTCCATGGGGGTAAATTGGTCATGGCGTGAAGCTGACCACTCACCTCCAGCTAGTGCCGAGGTCACTTCCCCATACGCCTTCATGGCATAACAGTTAGTTAGCTAAGCACAAGGAAAACTCTACCTTACTCTTTCCGCTATAACTCACAAATTAAATGTTTCCGGACACATATTAATATGGACACTTTGTCTTCTTTTAGTGTGTGGAACTCGTGCCCAGAGTTTGTCCTCACCCTTTCAGTTACCCTCTGTATATTGTGGGCCCGGACACTTTGAAATTAGGGTTTCACTGAATATGCATGCTGTGTAACTATTCCGGAAAATGTCAAAGACTGGAATACCGACTGAAGCATAGACACATCTCATTGCCGCTTGTTGCTGTATTCTGTTCCCGTCATTCGCTACTGCCAGTATACAGATAACACACACAGGGTCACCCATAAACTGTATCTATTTTACAGTAAGTACCAGAAGTCACTGCCCACCTACAGTACAGACGACAAAGCCACCTCATTTTTAGGTTTAATATTCGTCAATTGGTACAGCACACGTAGGGTTCTGAAGAAGCAACTTGCAACTGTATCCCTACAAGATAACATCAGTGCCTGAACCGAGAAAAAGGGACAGTGTTAAGCGTGCTGAATATTACCCATGGTTTAGAGATGTAATTACTGCCAGTGGAGAGAACTTCTCGAAGTCACATTTTTACCAATGAGGCGTTGTTTCATTTATCCGGTTACGTCGGCTGCCAAAACACGCGAGTTTGTTCAGCGACTAATCCGTGACTAATCAAGGATACACCATAACATGATCAGAAGGCTGGTGTGTGGTGTCCTCATTCTTGATGACACTATCTAGTAGGAACGTATTGTGAAGCGATCCATTTCAAAGGTCACTTGGCCGCCACGGTCACCCAGTCTTACACTCTCTGACTGTTATCTGTGAGTAGCAGTGAAAGGCGCGATTTACCAAGACAGATCCTTAAGCTCTCCTGGAACTGAAGAAAGCCATTACAAATTTCATCATGAACACTCCTCCGACTGAATGGTCGCGTGTCTTTGCAAGTAAGCTGGCACATGTAGATGCGTCTCTACAAGAATATGAGGTCAAATTCCAACGTCTGTTGTAAAGGAATTATGAGAAATATATATGTTACTTCCTTTCTCATTTGTCCTTTGTGGGACCACTTCTGTGGTCTAGTGGTCAGAGTTCCTGACTACAGATCCAGAGGTCCTGGGTTCGATTCCCGACGCTAGCAGATTTTGTGAGAAGTAGTGGGTCTGGAACGGAGTTCACTCAGCCTCGTGAGGATAATTGAGGAGTTGTTTCAAGGAAACAGCCGCTCCGGTCTAGAAAACCGAGATTAACGGCAGTGGGGATCCATTGCACTGACTACGTGACACCCTCTACCGCTAAAGTTGACACTAACTTCGGTCGGTATAGTTCGCTTACGGACTACAGGCCACGGAGTTTTTTTTACGTGTTACGTACAGGGGCTCTCATAATATTCTCGTCGTCTGCAGTAGGTGCACAAGGACTTTTGGATCACCCTGTACATAAACATGGTCGATGTTGTTTGTAATTGTTAACACATCACAGTGTTTCATATTGAATTTGTAAATAAAGGCCTACAAGTGAAATGCTTGGTTACAATTCAACGGGAAAATTTGTCCGATTCACATCTCCAACTGCGGTTTCTGCAGCCAGCTCTTCCATTCACAGCTCTTGTACAGTGTACACTTGGAGGGCACTGAAATTGCGATTTCATTGAAAAGCTGTGAAAAGGAGTTTGATAGTGGCGTAAGTAGTGGTGGTATATAGAGAGAATTTTTCCAAAAAGGTCTGCAGAACAATCTTTATTAATGTAGGAAAAAGTATTGTAAATACAAAAAAAGGCCTATGCAATACCCATCCGGCCTTCAACCGCCATCTTCTGGTCGTGTTCGTAACTGTTAGTAATTCTGTAACATAACGATAAACTGCCAAAGAAACATTGTGATAACTAAAATTATGCTTAGACCAATTGTTTATGGGGGGCCGCGCCATAGATAAAACGGTTAGTCGCTGGCTTCCCACCGCGGCGGCCCGGGTCTGGTCAAGTGGGATTTGTGGTGGACAAAGTGGCTCTGGGCCAGGTTTTCTCCGAGTACTTCGGTTTCCCCTGCCAATCTTCATTCCACCAATTGCTCCACAATCACCCTCACCTATCATCTAAGGCTGGTACAATAGGCCAGAAGTGGCCGCAGTACATGGGACTTAGTCCCACCACACTAGAAATAAAAAAAATGTTTATGGTTATGTTTATGGTTCAGCGCCAGCGACCCATTTAGTTATCATCATCAAGGCGGGAGGTAATGCTAAATTCTGTGCCATTTCCTAGCCGTTCTACGTGTTACAGGAACTGTCTTAGCAGAAATAAACGGCGTTGCTCTCACCTCCCTCTCGAAAGTTCGCTCAGCCGACGTGTCATTGAGAGCAGGAAACTCGAGATTTCAAAGGTGAGGTGACATCTAGTGTGATGGTATTGTGCCGTATAGACAGGATGTTAAGCGGTGACTCTGTAAACAACTACCGTTTCTGAGCAACGGCTCAGTAAACACGTTCCTGCGACAACGAGTACGCACGCAGCAATAGAGTTACTGTTGGAAACGCGGTGTTCCTACGTGGTCCGTGCTGAGGTGTTATAAGCAAGGGACAAAGTCACTTGTGAGGCAGTTCTGTACGGGAGGCTGTGAAGAAAAGAATTAGTTGCAAGACTGCTCAGTTGTAAGTCTGGATGTGAAGAGAAGACTTTTTGTGTGATATTTGCAGTGTGTAATTCAATGAGGCTGTTACAGTGCCTGTGTTAAAATCCGTTGCCAGAAAACGGCTAATGTGGACTGTAATACACTGAGGACACTGAAATCTATCTATCTATATACCCATCTACATATCTTTCTATGGCTCTACAGTCCTCTGTTTGACTTTGGCCGCTTTTTTTCAGTTTCATGATCATTTTACATAGTAGGTAGGTAGCCCGTCGCAAGTCCCCTCCCTTCACACAGGACAGCACAAACACAGAATAAACGCAGACACATTCCAAGTCACAAGTAGGATTCGAACCCCCGTTGCCATTGTTTGAGCGGCGAAGACAGTTCATGCCTTTGCCGCGCGGCCAACGTGATCGGCGTTCAATTCTGCTTCCTTCGTCAGTTAAAGTAGTTCACGCGTTGTGTTTTATTGTTATTCAGAAGTCGCATAATGAGTTCACATTACCGAAGTTTGTGCTACCTTCCTCTCATAAAGTGTAACGATGTAATTAGACAACTCACGTTTGATCATATTGAGCAGTATAATTGTTTTTCTTCAAAAAGTTCTAACTTCATGAAGTAAAACTTTGAACTGTACTGAATATAAATAAATTTTCTGTCTAAGAGTGCCAATAACTATAGCAGTGCACTTCATTAAATTAGTAGAGTATAGAAAGTCCGTCTGGATGAGCGATATTTGCAACTTATTCAATTGAAAAGCCTCCACGTTGAATTGTGTAAAGCTCGCAATTCAGAGATGTGCTTTTCATTAAATCTTTCATTTCATATTTTTAATAGGTGACTGGGATCCTGCAGTGAGGGCGATAGGTTAGAGATAGAATATAGGCGCCCTGCGAAGAGATCAAGGGGGTAAAGTTCCTCATTATAATGGAATTAATTCTTCCTGTCGCTATTTTAATTCAGAGTATTGAGAGATCGACCAGGGCTGCGTTTCAATGAAGTAGGATCTGATGAAAGACGTTAATATCAAAAGAGTTTTATGCTCAAGTTTCTCGAATAGTACAGTTAGAAAAAATAAATTTCCACCGCTGTTATTTTATTGTATTTGATGTATGTAGAATTTTTCTGTGGAGTAAATTAACTAATATTTCCTTTCGAGACAGACGGCGATTTTAATGTAAATAATTACAATTAATTACGTAAGTCCTCTTGTTAGTTACCATTTTTATGTTAAATGCGTCTTTTGACCCTTCCTACATGTATTGCCTGCGTTAACAGGCAAGAAGTCTGCATCTTGTCCTCAGGGTATATTTGTGTGCTACTTACGGTTCTTAGGCGGCCCATACACGTACGAGTCTGACTCACGAGTCCGGCTCGGCGAGGAGCCGGGCTCGGATTAATTTCACCACACACGTATGAGCTTGGCGACCCACACACGGACGAGTTTGGCTCATTGGAGCCCGAGCCGAGTCGGACTCGCGAGCCAGATTCGTATGTGTATGGGCCCCCTTAGAATAGATAGTTGCCATTTCTCTGAATCACATTAACCGGTTAGTCTTTGTAATGAAGGTTCAGTTGGTTTCTATGATGCAGGAAGTGATATTTTAAATGTTCTTTTGGAGTCGGAATAGCTCAGTTGGTATAGCGACGGGCTACAGGCTGGACAGTCCGGGTTCGATTGTTGGTAGTGCAACATTTTTCTCCTCTCCACGTCGTCCAGACCGACTCTGGACCTCACCCAGCTTCTCATCCAGTGGGTATGGTTGGTAAAGCGGCCAGGGGGTGAAGCTGACCATTCACATTCATCTAATGCCGAGGTCAAGTATCGTGGAGCTATAAATCAACTCTCCCATATGTCTCCATGGCATTGTACTTAATTAATTAAGCACATGGACGACTTTACCTTTTAGGTGAACTTGAGGTTCAAGTGGTTAATCTCCGAACTTCCTTTTATATCTAAGATTACCCTAAGCATTTCTGGTCTTGCAATATGTGATGATGTTTTGAATACGTTTCTAAGATAAAGGAGTAAGAAAGGTCTATGAAAGAAAGGAAGAGACGAAATAAATAAACAAATAAAAATTAAAATTGCACTTATGAAGTTATTCATCTATGTAACTTACTGTTATAAAGCACGACATTGAACCCAGACCCCTTGCCAGTATATGTAAGAGACAACTGAAACTGTTTCACCTTTAAACCACAGTGCTTACCATATGTAGTACCACTTGTTTTAACTTTATTTATATTGTTTATTTAACGACGTTGTCAATATCTTGGGGGTTGTAACTTTGAACTAGTGATATGTAGTGAATAATAATGTAGAGCATGTAGACCCGTTGCTAAGTAATAATGACTCTGTAAACAACGGCCATTGCTAGGTAATGACCGCAACATATTTCTAACAAGCACCAGTGGACAAACTAGGAAACGATGTTCTATACGCGGTCCATGCGGCACCTCCGTGACGCAATAATAGAAGAGCTGTTGGGAGAGGTGTTTTCTGTTCGGTCCGTGCGGAGGTGTTATAAGCAGGAGGAGTCTAGAATGTAGTTAGTTGTGGCACAGTTTCCGGCCAGTAAGGACATGAACACGGAAGTTGAGGCGTCTACGGCGCTGGAAGGCGTTACCCAGCGACAGCCGGTTAAGACGCAACAGACTGAGAAGACTTCGTGCTTGCTGTAGTGAACTGCAGAGTGTGTGTGAATTAGCGATAGCGCTATAATTACTTGTAGTTACGTTATGTAAGAGTTCAGTAAATTCAATTACCATTACAGACCCCGTCTATAGTCACAGTATCACGTGACGTTATATTGGAAAACATGTGGAAGGAGGCTATCTTTTCCTAATTCGAGGTTCTGTCCAGAAATTATCCTGCAGAGACTGAGGAAAACTGAAAACTTCAGTGAAGGCAGTCGGTGTCACAGCCGTGATTCGAAGCAGGCACCTCAGTATACAACTCAAAAGCGTTATTACTTGAGTTAACTTGTTCGGTCCACCTGCTTGAACATCAGAAACTTCTTATTTTTCCCTCACAATATACGTATTTATGTGTTTAATATGATACAATAAACAGAGGCAAATTCCCTAAACAGCTTTAACCGACTAGTCTTTGTAATATAGATGCGGTGTCTCTTCTGTCAAGTAGGAACTGAATTTGTAAATACTGTCACGTGTCCACGTCACAATACTATTGAATGAATTTCAGGCTTCAGACGTTTAAGACACGTTATAATATCCTCCTGTCTACGTCTATTTCCCACGCTATATCTTAAACGAAGATGACATTCAGCAAAAAATTATGTTCTTTACCCCCTTCCCGAATGTGTTACGCATCCCGCACATCCAAACTTCGTGATGTAGGTCGCCTTCTGCAGTTGACAGGGAGCGTGTAAAATAGCTGAGGATTTTTTTTTCTTCTGAGACTGGTCTGTGGAAGACAGAGTGGCTTGCTTAGTGAGAAGAAGAAAGCTTTCACATCTAGCCTGAAACGAATTAGAACTTTCCCGAACGGATTGGAGGCTGGGGACTCATTGGGCGGGCTAACTTAACGCTAGACGTTGCAATAGATTTCTTCCTTGTGGGACCACGTCAAATTAAAAGTGCACGACACGACCAAACCGAGGGCTACGTACGGTTTGTGGGCCAGACAAATTCGGCCCCTCTTGCAACATCTCGTCGTTCTGTGCTTAAGCATCACAATGACTAAGAGTTGGGGGCGTGGAGGAAATGCTCCGTGGATACCAGTAATATAATAATAGTGATGATAAAAAAAAGTAAAGCTATCCCTGAACCAGGCCGTGAAGGCGCATAGGGTTGTGAGACGTTGAGGGTCCCACATTATCTAGACAATTGGCTCAAAGATGGCGGTAAGGTTGTCAGCCTTAAGCGCCGGCCACGCTTTACTCCCCAGGAAAATTATTTAATTAATTCCTGGTACTCATTTCTGTTAGAGGCTGAGTCGACGCCAAGGCCATAGTGCGGCTGGAAGGATTAGGTCAACTGAAAAAAATCCAATGACCTCATCGGGACTTGAACTCGCGACCTTCCGGCTTGTAGCATAGCCCATTCTAATCTCTTACATAATAAACCAAATCAAAGAAATGGCCGGATCCGAACATTTTTAATGGATGTATCCTGTTGTGTTAAATATATAAATTTCTTATTAAAATCCGTCGTGATGGATTTTAATAAAAAAAATTATATTACATTGGCTTTTATACTGCAGCTTTCCCACTTTGGTCGCAGTGTTTTTTGTTTTAATGACTCTACATCCAACTTGGGCCCTGGGCTCTAATTTTCAATTTCATGATCATTTCACAGGCGGTAGAACTCCTTGGACGAGTGATTAGCTTGTCGCGAGGCCTCTACCAAAATAAAGGATAACACAAACACAGAATAAAGACACACATACGAAACATCCATACCTTGAGTGGGATTCGAACCCACTATACCGGCTTCCGAACGAGCGAAGACAGTGCATGCCTTAGACCGCTCGGCTACCGTGACCGGCTAATTAGGCTACTAGCCTGTTATTTCCAAAATGTGAGTCACTCCAACTTTTATATGGTCTTCCAGGGCTGTGTTTACGTATAGGGGAGTTGTCTTTAACACTTCTTACAATTATCTCTGCTGCCATCCTCGAAACACGTTCGTTCCTTTCGTCTCTCTTCCCCGTTATCCGTTCTTCAGTCTTTTGAACATATTTTTGTCTAATATCTCGGCTTCTGATATGGTGAAACCTCTTTTTCCCCCCACTAATTTCCTCGGTGTTCTCATTTCAGTAATTTCCATCATTTTCTAGGTCTAGGAGATATCAGGTCTTTTTTCTGTTGCATAGGTCAGTGTGGACGTAATTGCAGTTATGTGGATTTATTTAAATGTATTTCGTTCTGGCTGTGTGGATGCAACATGTTATCATCTATGCTCAGGATAGATGTACTGTTCGGCCAAAATTACTTCCGCCTGTACTGAAATGCAGATATATCATTATATGGTTTGGATGCAGACTGAGAGATTTCAATCTTTCATCTTCTTTATTTAGGACCCATGTGCGTGATCCGTAAATTGAAATATTCGCACTGTGATGTGTAACACATGACACTGGGCCCGTGAAGCTATTCGCTCTGTCCTTTTAGATATGTGGATAAAAGGACAACTCTGTCCCAGTAACAGGCCATGGAGGTCCATAAGGTTGCGAGACGCTGAGGCTCCCACATTTTCTAGAAAATCGACTCACAGATGGCGGTGAAGTTGTCAGCCTTACGCGCCAACTTTCCTTTACCCCCAGGAAGATTGCTGGTACTCATTTCAATTAGAGGCTGAGTCTATCCCATGGACATATTGCGGCCGGAAGGATTAGGCAAATTGAAAAATCCAATGACATCATCGGGAATCGAACCTGAGACCTATCGGCTTGTAGTATAGTGCCTGAACCACCTACTCTATCGCTTGTCTCCCTAGATATGGAAGTACTGCTTTTTAAGGCGCTGAAGCGGAAATAAACAATTTTAAGAAACATTTGGAAGTAACTATCTTCCGAGCTGTGATGGCTTGTGGCCTAGCAGAAAGTTACCGATGCTTCGGAGGAATTTGTTGCCTCCATTTCAGGGTGTAAGAGTGAGCAGTGCAGGAAAATTAGGATACTGATAGAAGGAAATTGTGAAATGAACTGCTTCTGAAAGTGGCGGTTTGGAGACGCCGGTCCCTGAAGGGACTGGGTCAGACATTTACCGAATTTTAAAAGACATGGACCATCATACCGGCATTCACCACCATGTGAAATATAAATCTCACACGCATATGAAAAATTGTACAAGATTTTCTTTGTAATTTTAAGGAATATATTTGAAGTACAAAGCACAAAGTACAAAGGACGAAATGAATTATAATAACAATACAAATAACTGGCCCAATACAGTTAACGTAAAGCATAAGTAATTTTTCACTATTGTTACTCTCTCGAATACTGTTTTCCTTCAATTAATGAGGTGACCCGTTTATATATTGGCCGCCAATGGTAACGCATTTTTATTAATTTTCCCTTTTTTTTCTCTTTGTTATTTAAAAAATCTGAATTCGGATTATTTATATTCAAGTTGAGGCAACAGAATGCTTCCTGACAAACTAATAGTCTCTCAGTTTATCAGGGCGTACGCAACGTGTTATGGAACCCGAAGGTTCATTGCTGTGCTCACAGGACCTCGCTGTTGGTCCGTATCCCGAGCCTAATGCATCCAGCGCATCCTCTCATAGTCTGTATCTTTAATATTCATTTTAATATTATCCTATAATGTACGCGTATATCTCTAACTGGTTCTTTCTGTAAGATTTTGCGCCTGAAATTTTGTACGTATTTCTAGAATCCCTCCCTCGTCTGATGCTACGTGTTCCATACACCTCGCCCCACTTAGGGATGGAACGGCTGTTCAGAACTAGGCACCCGCTCCAGATCGGCAGAAGATCTCGGACAGTGACAAACGTGATACAAAGGTAATGATTACACTGTGTCTTAGGGAACTCGTTCCTACTTACACCGTTGTTGGGAACGAGAGTTTCAACGTTTTAAGGTTCTGTAAAGAGTATGATTAAAAATAGCGATGTGGAAATATGGAGACTGCGAATCTCCGCGTCCCCCTCCATTTCTAGGCTTTATCGCCCTTGTAGGATTCGAGGTCCCCCCCCCCCCGATTTCATAATCAAATGAATACCTGGCGAAGAACACAAATTAGTCATTTGAACCTCAAATGCATTTGAATGATATTGTGACGTGTTAGGATGACGTATAGACGGGGTTTGGATTTGATGTTTGGGTTTATTGCGCTTCATACATTTGCGCAATTCGGAACTACAGGCAGCGCTATCGCTATTGTACGCACTTTCATTTCACCGTTGCACACGGACTATGATTCTCGGTTTTCACTAGTCGTATCCTGGCAACGGATTTATAACAGTCTGTCACTTCAAATCACACATGAAGTCTTCTTGTCAGAGTCTAATACCTTTTTTTTTTTGCGCCATTTCTTCTCAATCACCTTGGACTACCATCTTCAGAACTCGACCCAGTTCTCATCTGACTACTCTTCCGTACTCCCTGCTACTCTGCTTCTACTAATTCTGTCAGAGCCAGAGTTACCTTACAACTGGCGGTTTATCGCCAATCAGTTCGTCTTGGCGACAAACCCCTTGAAGATCACGACCAGTAATTGTGTTCTCCAACTGAAAACTTGCGGTTATGATCCTTATGTAACATGCTCTCTGATGAAAGGATGGGTCTATCGTTTACAGTTGGTGCTGGGCCTCGGCAGCGCAGTCATTCTCAGGTCCGAGTCCCGCAGACTCATGACCACATTTTAATGTCTCAGATTCGAAACTCCCCCAGTCGTGGGGCGCAGGTGCTCATATTTATATCCCCAAGGAACTGGGTGGCATGGTTGTATCCCCAGGCAGTGGGTTACTTTTCGTTGTCTCCTCGCAGGTGTACGGTGTATGTATTCGACCACTTTACACTGACCCTACGGAAAACACCGCCCAGAATGCATGTAAACTGATCCGTTACTTAGCAATGGATGTCCTCCTGTTGTATGCGTAAGCTTCGCGTTTACAGAGTCGTTGCCTAGCCGCGGGCATACACGTGAAAATACCAGGAGTGTTTCTTTAACGTTAAAAGATGTGATACATATATCAACCATATGCTTTGACGGATATTGAAAGCCCTTATTATGCAGCGTTTTTCATCTTCTTATTACTTATTATCTATTAGGTGCAAATATATTATCCTTGACACACTGCAATGGCGTTCTTGATGGACAGTGCTCATCGTGACAACATTCTTAAGGAAGCCCGAAAACAATGTGATCTACACTGTTTCCATGGTAGGGCGGATTGGATTGCTAATTGGCAGCTAGAAGACCTTACAGGTCACACTCCCTCCACTTGGGGCAATGATACGGCCAGTATCCCCTCCCACCACACCTTGACGACGTCGTAAGTCCAAGGTTTGCGGTCACCATTAGCTCACTGGGGTCTCACCGCAGGAACCACTGCATGGCTTGGTCATCCCCCCTTTCTCCAGAGGTCACCATCAGCAGTTTCGTTCCAGTCGTTACAAAGGAAGGGTTCTGCCTCCTTTTTGTTGCAGATTATTATATCTCTGGTTAGGGAAACCTCATAGTAGCTACTGGGATGAACTTAGAATAACTGCATTAATTACGTAAAGTCAGATTGGGCCAGGCGACTGCTTCCTCAGTCAGTGGCTCTCCCCACGGATTAATTGCTTGCGGCGGAGAAATAGTTCTGACCTGCGACTTGGAGCGTCCCACTAACTTGGCGTGGAGTGCGAATAAATTAGAAAACGATGAAACTTGCGACAAGGCGACTCAAATGAAAAACAAAAAGAAAACTGATTACACGATTATATCGCAACTACACGTTTCTTTGGAATATAAATTCAGATATTTAAAGACCTTCTTCTCCTTGGTTAATTAATCATGGAGATCACAGAAACCCACAACTATGTTCTCTTTAACGGCGTTCAGTGGCATCCTTAAAGATTACTCTAAAATCCAGGTACCGACTCCCATATCTCTGCATAATAATAGAATTACTGGGAAGAGCCAGTTACATACTTCCCTTTGATGCAACGCGAACCGCATAGAAAACTGAAAAAGGGGGACACACATACATACAGACGGCCCATTTCCTGGCAACGATAGTGAAGAGATGGACACATAGGCAGCAAGACGATCTTTTTTTTTATTGCTAGTGGGGTGGGACTAAGTCCCTTGTACTGCGGCCACTTCTGGCCTATTGTACCAGCCCCAGATGATAGGTGAGGGTGATTGTGGACCAATTGGTGGAATGAAGATTGGCAGGGGAAACCGAAGTACTCGGAAAAAACCCTGCCCCAATGCCACTTTGTCCACCACAAAGCCCACTTGACCAGACCCGGGAGCGAACCCGGGCCGCCGCTGTGGGAAGCCAGCGACTAACCGCTTGAGCTATAGCGCGGCCCATCTCATAAGCTTAATGAGGCTCAAAAATTAATGTGGGTATTTAGTCTGTAGTCACCAAAACATTTGACAGTATAATGCAACAAAGCGAAGTGCACTTGTGGCGAGCCTTAGAACTATGAAGCATGACGTAATATTTACTTCCCATGTATAGTCACTTCCACTACCAGCAGGCCAACAGCATCTTCTTTATATGAAGCATGGCGTCTCAACTAGAGTGTTACAATGCAAAGCCAGGCATGTAATTTACAATGTTATTAATTCTGTGTAGTGGAGAAAGCTATAGTTTTATATTTGCTCAAATAGAGCAAGTTAAATTTAAATCTGTTGCCTCACACTTTTGTGTTCCACTTTTCATACGGTACGGACTGTTCCTCTTTTCTTCGTTGCGTTCTTCAAAATGCCCCTCCCCCCCCCTTACCAACCATCCCAGTTCGTCTCAGTACTTTGCCAGGTTATATGTACACTTACAGTGTAAAGCCCGACCTAACATGGGTAGATATGCAAACTTATGGAGCCTCAAACGAAGTTAATAAATGTTAATGTATCTAATAAAAAGAAGTTCTATATCGACATCATGTTAGAGGGATGTGCTTTATGTCCAGAATTTTATTGCATCCTACACACTATTGTGTGGCTGACGGAAATATGTCTTTATATGTGTAACGTAATCTTACTGTGTGGAGGGATCCTAGATCCGGACGTGCATTGTTAAAGCGCACGTGGACTTTCTCGAATTTAGTGGAGTCCGTCTAAACTGATTTGCTGCATTTATCTCATCATATTTCAGAAAGTTACTGTCTTCATTCTCTGTTTCTTTACTCCTGTGACGAAATTAAGGTAACCCTGCAATCTCTTTCCCTTGCAAAATTCTTCCTTTCCTTCCTGTTGTTATGCGTATTTTTCCAGCTGCTCATTGGGTTCGTCTTCTGCTTGGGGTAGGAGCTAAATTTCTAAGCACTCTTTGGACCAGTTGTAGGATAAATATCTCCAATTGTGTTTAAACTTGATTCCAAACAGTCCATAGTATCTCTAATGCTATAAATGAAAAGGGGGGTTAAGGCCATTCGAGATAATCGAAAAACGCCCAAGGACAATGTGGCTGAAAGAGTTTCGGTGGAAGTTATTATTTCCAACCGTTTCCATGTTTAATCTTCACAAGTACCTAACTGATTTCGATTGTTTTCATAACGGAAAGACCGATCAGTTTTTTCCATCAGTAACATTGGGCCTATATTCGGGAGGTGCTCGGTTGGAATCTCTGCCGGGACACCGGCTAACCTGCATGAAGTTTTTCACTATTTTCCTCAGTCCCTTCAGGAAATTTCCCGGATACTATCTCTGTTAGACAACGACTGCTTCATTCCAGACAATAATAATAATATTGATAATCTGTAATATATTTAAAATTGCAAGTAAAGTTTACTGGAATGAGATTCCATCTTACCACTGTGCGAGCATGCACGCATGAGTACAGCTCGCTAGTTCAGTAGCTAAATTGAACTGTATTTTTGGGATATAATTTTGAATTATCTAAATAACACATTAGCTGCATATTATTTACAAATTAATATTATCGCGTGTGACCTGGTAACGCGACAATATATAATGGGTTGTTCCGGATTTTATAACTCGATTTATTGGGTAATTTCACACGTCGTAACTACAATTCGTTATTACACTTTCAACATGGCTGTACCTATGACACAGACAATTATAACACTCTCAAGGTTAACACAACTACTGGACTGCCTTGAACGACGTCTTCCTGACGAAACCTTTCGAACAAAGTCAAAGTCACATTGCGACTGATTATCAGTCAGTCTGTCAGTCAATCTTGGTGTCGAGCGCCATCTGGGGATCATTTCCAGATACTTATTATTGTTTGACAGTTACTGTCTTGCTATTGTGGGTCGCCCTCTCAGACGAGAAGACCGGTCTGTCTTTTGTCAGATTCATTGTCTGCAGTAGTAAGTCATTTGTCATAATGCAAAAGATGTTTACATTTTACATGTTAAACATGTTAAAAATGTATGTATAATTATATACAAAGCCTCTGTCAGTCCAGGCTCAATACAGCAGATTTTGCCCTATTTCTAGTAGCTTCCGCTACAACGGCATTCGGCGATTGTACATTATAATCGGAACCTTTCGAACAGTTTTCACTGCTTCTTATATAGGCTCTGCACGGACCAAGTAGGAAACACGGTCTTTATTGTTGACAACACCTGCTTACTGCTTGTTGCCTAACAATGAAAGGCCCTTGATCAAGAATTTTTCTTCGAGGGAACGTGTTTAACTAGCCGATCCCTAGCAGTGGATATGCATGTTACAATATAAAACACGACAGGTAAAAGCTACAACATTTTGTTCACTCTGTTCAATTTTGTTTTAAGCTTGATTAATTTTTCTGAAGAGTATTGCCAAAGAATTTTTTTGTATCGTTTGCATCACGTTCTCGTTGTGTGGCGTCCAGACGCTGTATTATGGAGCGGTTGGTTATTGACTGACCTTAATCTGGTACAGGAAGCTCTTTTGGAGGCAAATCCACCAGTCGTGTTCCCATACGTATTTCGTCATTAGTACCAAGAAATTGCTTGTCATGTAGAGGGGGATGTTCATTTCATTGAGGCACTGGGGTGTAAGTGGGTCATGGTGTGAAGGGGAAGCAAACAGCTGTGGTGGGACAAAGAGCATGCCTCACATACTGTATCTTGTTACTTATTGTGCAGTAAAATGGCCTGCGGTAGAAATGAAGCACAGAAACTGACATTGTCCTGAGTACTGGAACCGCAGAAGTACGTGATCCTTTTGAGCAGAGAATTACAGCATTCAGCTTGTCGCTACATCTGATTCTGTTACGGAGTTCGAAGGTTTATCATAGCGTTCACAAAATCCTATTACTTAAACAGATTAATCCAGTCCTCTGCTTCACACCTGATTGCTCCAATTCCCATTTTAATATTATTATCCTCCCAGCCAAGTACTCATTTATTTAAAGTTTTCTGACTAAAGTACTGTATTTCTGATATAACTACCGTTGCTTGGATAGAGTAAACAATAAGGCGAGGGTTAGTACATCCATGCTCAACCTCTCGATCTAGAGCGCCTATGTGCAGCATATGTTTTGTTACTAAATGTTGACCGCCTCTGTGGTCTAGTGGTCAGAGTTCCTGGCTACAGATCCAGAGGACCCGTGTTCGATTCCCGGCGCTACAAGATTTTCTGAGTAGTAGTGGGTCTGGAACAGGGTCCACTCAGCCTCGTGAGGATAATTGAGGAGCCACTTGGATGAAAAAATAGTGGCTCCGGTTTAAAAAACCGAAATTAACGGCCGTGGGGATCCGTTGCGCTGACCACATGACACCCTCTATCCGCAAAAGTTGGCACTAACTTCACAGACAAGTGGCGGTCCCTCGGTCGTTATAGTTCGCTCGCGGAATAAAGACACGGAGTGTGTTTGTATTTTATAATTAATTGTTACATTACCTTACTACATTCCAGTAAGTACACACTTCATTGTCTTATGACATGGAATAGACCGGCTGTGAATGAGAAGCCGAGAGACTGCCAGTATGAATGGTTGTGGCCTACTTTAAGGTACTATTACGACATCTTCACGAAGGGAGTAAGGAAAACATGGTTTCCCTGTTTCTTTGCTCTTAGCATTCAGAATTCACACGCGAGTATATGCATCTTCGATAAATTTCTAAAATATGTTGTTTTGGCTTTCTTGGTTACTATGGTAGTCATTACTATGGTTACCATCGTGGTCGGTTAGTTGGTCTGTGGGGTAAATTGCTGTTGGCCGTCGCCAGCACAGCCGTTCTTGGTCCCGAGTCCCGCGGAACTCATGGCCATACTATACTGTCTCACTACTTCTAGTTAGTTAGTTAGTTATTGGAGAGGGTGGGTTTCCCCATGCACTGAGACCTGTATTGGTCCATTGTGCTTCCCTCTATGATTTCTACCAGTCTCTATATCCTACCGGTATTGGTACTTACCATCAGTCCCGCCCAGCCAGCGAGACCGGCTCTACTAGCTGAGAGGTATCTATAATGCTTCCCCCATCTACCAGAGGTATTAGAGACTGCTGTTGGGCGGGAAATGTCCGTTAATTTGGCTCAGTGACCTCCTTTGGAGATATGAGGTTCTTTTACGTGCCGTAAAGCTACGACACGGGACCCACGGCTTAAAGTCCCTCCCGGAGGACTTGTTCCCTGAATTTTTCCACCTTTAAAAATTCGACGACCTCCGCCGGGTATTTGAACCCTCGTACTACGAGTCATGAGGTGGGAACGTTACCTCTAGACTACGGAGGCCTCTCTCACTACTTCTATATCGTGGCCACAATTCATATTCTTAATATGGTTTCCGTGGTTACGGCATTTCCATAGCGACGCTAAGCTTTTTTCCCACCTACAATTACGGATTGTAGGAAATTAAGAGCTAAGCATTTTGAGTGGTCTCCTATGGCATAACGTACATACGAAATTTAATCAAAATCCATCTAGCGGCTCAAAACTTGAAATATACGAGAGGACGGCTACATCGGATAACGTGTATGATCATTCCTATTTGCGTTATTTTCTTGCTCAGAACGATTACCAAGGGGAACTATTGTCAGGGTAAGCTGTCCTGACCCCCATCCCTGCAAAGTGCGATTCAGACCCCAATGCCTTTGTGACAGTTTGCTCGGTTTCTTTGTTTTATAAGTAAAGGCATGATTATGATGTAATGTTCTTGTGTGGGTTACAGTCTCTGCTCCACGTAATAATAATAATAATAATGGGGCACACGGTAGCGTAGTTGGTTGAGCCACTATGCTAGAAGCCGGAAGGTCGCGGGTTCGAGCTCCGATGAGGTGGATTTTTTCAATTTACCTAATCCTTCCAGCCGCACTATGGCCCTGGGGTAGACTCCGCCTCTAACAGAAATGAGTACCAGGAATATTCCTGGGGGTAAAGGGCGGCCGGAGCGTAAGGCTGATAACCTTACCGCCATCTGTGAGCCGATTGACTAGAAAATGTGGGAGTCTCGAACTTTCACAACCCTATGGCCTTCCACGGTCTGTTACAGGGATAGCTTTACATTTTTTTAT